>NC_059226.1:21753301-21793301 GCF_020615455.1 Coregonus clupeaformis | reverse complement strand
ATTAAAACGGAAAATTACAACCATAATAAAGTATCAAAAAACAATAACAACAATATTAAGGTTTTTTTCTCCAGTTCTTAACCATTCTTTCCCCTCTTTGTATCGCTTTTATCCCCTCCCTTTTATCTCCCCCCTCTCTCTCTTTCTCTCTCTCTGGTAGAAAGGGAGAGAGGAGCGTATGAATAAGGGGGAGTGGTAGGGAGTTTAAGCAAGAATGACTGTGACTGAGGGTTGTATGAGTGTGGGAGGGGGGATAAGGTGGCCAGTAGCTAGGGGTGGAGTGGGGTGTATGAGTGTACAGGGTGGGATCGAGGATAGGCGACAGGCGGCTGAAGGGAAGAGGGCTTTTATTTGTGAATGACCTCAGCGGTCTGACATGGGTGTCCGTGCAGTGCGGCACACTCCAATCTCCATCACATGACCGGATGACTGATAACACGTACTCTACTCTCTCTCTATCTATCTCTCTCTCCTCTACTCTCTGGCCTGCTGGCTGTTGTGTGCTGTGTGGGGCTTGGGCTAGAGGTAGTACTGGGGGTTAGAGGAAGTACTGGGGCTAGAGGTAGTACTGGGGGTTAGAGGAAGTACTGGGGCTGGGGTTAGAGGTAGTACTGGGGCTGGGGTTAGAGGTAGTACTGGGGCTGGGGTTAGAGGTAGTACTGGGGCTAGAGGTAGTACTGGGGCTGGGGTTAGAGGTAGTACTGGGGCTGGGGTTAGAGGAAGTACTGGGGCTGGGGTTAGAGGTAGTACTGGGGGTTAGAGGTAGTACTGGAACTGGGGTTAGAGGTAGTACTGGGGCTGGGGTTAGAGGTAGTACTGGGGCTGGGGTTAGAGGTAGTACTGGGGCTGGGGTTAGAGGTAGTACTGGGGCTGGGGTTAGAGGTAGTACTGGGGCTGGGGTTAGAGGTAGTACTGGGGCTGGGGTTAGAGGTAGTACTGGGGGTTAGAGGTAGTACTGGAACTGGGGTTAGAGGTAGTACTGGGACTGGGGTTAGAGGTAGTACTGGGGCTGGGGTTAGAGGTAGTACTGGGGCTGGAGTTAGAGGTAGTACTGGGGCTGGGGTTAGAGGTAGTACTGGGGCTGGGGTTAGAGGTAGTACTGGGGGTTAGAGGTAGTACTGGGGCTAGAGGTAGTACTGGGGCTGGGGTTAGAGGTAGTACTGGGGCTGGGGTTAGAGGTAGTACTGGGGCTGGGGTTAGAGGTAGTACTGGGGGTTAGAGGAAGTACTGGGGCTGGGGTTAGAGGTAGTACTGGGGCTGGGGTTAGAGGTAGTACTGGGGCTGGGGTTAGAGGAAGTACTGGGGCTAGAGGTAGTACTGGGACTGGGGTTAGAGGTAGTACTGGGGCTAGAGGTAGTACTGGGGCTGGGGTTAGAGGTAGTACTGGGGCTGGGGTTAGAGGAAGTACTGGGGCTGGGGTTAGAGGTAGTACTGGGGGTTAGAGGTAGTACTGGAACTGGGGTTAGAGGTAGTACTGGGGGTTAGAGGTAGTACTGGGGCTGGGGTTAGAGGTAGTACTGGGGCTGGGGTTAGAGGTAGTACTGGGGCTGGGGTTAGAGGTAGTACTGGGGGTTAGAGGTAGTACTGGAACTGGGGTTAGAGGTAGTACTGGGACTGGGGTTAGAGGTAGTACTGGGGCTGGGGTTAGAGGTAGTACTGGGGCTGGGGTTAGAGGTAGTACTGGGGGTTAGAGGTAGTACTGGGGCTGGGGTTAGAGGTAGTACTGGGGCTGGGGTTAGAGGTAGTACTGGGGGGTTAGAGGTAGTACTGGGGCTGGGGTTAGAGGTAGTACTGGGGCTGGAGTTAGAGGTAGTACTGGGGCTGGGGTTAGAGGTAGTACTGGGGCTGGGGTTAGAGGTAGTACTGGGGCTGGGGTTAGAGGTAGTACTGGGGCTGGGGTTAGAGGTAGTACTGGGGCTGGGGTTAGAGGTAGTACTGGGGCTGGGGTTAGAGGTAGTACTGGGGTTAGAGGTAGTACTGGGGCTGGGGTTAGAGGTAGTACTGGGTCTGGGGTTAGAGGTAGTACTGGGACTGGGGTTAGTACTGGGGGTTAGAGGTAGTACTGGGACTCGATCATCCTACTTTTCCAACTTAATCGAGGAAAATAAGAACAATCCAAAATTTCTTTTTGATACTGTTGCAAAGCTAACTAAAAAGCAGCATTCCCCAAGAGAGGATGGCTTTCACTTCAGCAGTAATAAATTCATGAACTTCTTTGAGGAAAAGATCATGACCATTAGAAAGCAAATTACGGACTCCTCTTTGAATCTGCGTATTCCTCCAGGGCTTAGCTGTCCTGGATCTGCGCTGACTCTGCGAGGGCCTGGGATCGGGAGAGACACTTAAGTGTTTTAGTACTATATCTCTTGACACAATGATGAAAATAATCATGGCCTCTAAACCTTCAAGCTGCATACTGGATCCTATTCCTACTAAACTGCTGAAGGAGCTGCTTCCTGTGCTTGGCCCTCCTATGTTGAACATAATAAACAGCTCTCTATCCACCGGATGTGTACCAAACTCACTAAAAGTGGCAGTGATAAAGCCTCTCTTGAAAAAGCCAAACCTTGACCCGGAAAATATAAAAAACTATCGGCCTATATCGAATCTTCCATTCCTCTCAAAAAATTTTAGAAAAAGCTGTTGCGCAGCAACTCACTGCCTTTCTGAAGACAAACAATGTATACGAAATGCTTCAGTCTGGTTTTAGACCCCATCATAGCACTGAGACTGCACTTGTGAAGGTGGTAAATGACCTTTTAATGGCGTCAGACCGAGGCTCTGCATCTGTCCTCGTGCTACTAGACCTTAGTGCTGCCTTTGACACCATCGATCACCACATTCTTTTGGAGAGACTGGAAACCCAAATTGGTCTACACGGACAAGTTCTGGCCTGGTTTAGATCTTACCTGTCGGAAAGATATCAGTTTGTCTCTGTGAATGGTCTGTCCTCCGACAAATCAACTGTACATTTCGGTGTTCCTCAAGGTTCCGTTTTTAGGACCACTATTGTTTTCACTATATATTTTACCTCTTGGGGATGTTATTCGAAAACATAATGTTAACTTTCACTGCTATGCGGATGACACACAGCTGTACATTTCAATGAAACATGGTGAAGCCCCAAAATTGCCCTCGCTAGAAGCCTGTGTTTCAGACATAAGGAAGTGGATGGCTGAAAACTTTCTACTTTTAAACTCGGACAAAACAGAGATGCTTGTTCTAGGTCCCAAGAAACGAAGAGATCTTCTGTTAAATCTGACAATTCATCTTGATGGTTGTAAAAGTCGTCTCAAATAAAACTGTGAAGGACCTCGGCGTTACTCTTGACCCTGATCTCTCTTTTGACGAACATATCAAGACTGTTTCAAGGACAGCTTTTTTCCATCTACGTAACATTGCAAAAATCAGAAATTTTCTGTCCAAAAATGATGCAGAAAAAATTAATCCATGCATTTGTTACTTCTAGGTTAGACTACTGCAATGCTCTACTTTCCGGCTACCCGGATAAAGCACTAAATAAACTTCAGTTAGTGCTAAATACGGCTGCTAGAATCCTGACTAGAACCAAGAAATTTGATCATATTACTCCAGTGCTAGCTTCCCTACACTGGCTTCCTGTTAAGGCAAGGGCTGATTTCAAGGTTTTACTGTTAACCTATAAAGCGTTACATGGGCTTGCTCCTACCTATCTTTCCGAGTTGGTCCTGCCGTACATACCAATACGTACGCTACGGTCACAAGACGCAGGCCTCCTAATTGTCCCTAGAATTTCTAAGCAAACAGCGGGAGGCAGGGCTTTCTCCTATAGATCTCCATTTTTATGGAACAGTCTGCCTACCCATGTGAGAGACGCAGACTCGGTCTCAACCTTTTAAGTCTTTACTGAAGACTTATCTCTTCAGTAGGTCATATGATTGAGTGTAGTCTGGCCCAGGAGTGTGAAGGTGAACGGAAAGGCTCTGGAGCAACGAACAGCCCTTGCTGTCTCTGCCAGGCCGGTTCCCCTCTCTCCACTGGGGTTCTCTGCCTCTAACCCTGTTACAGGGGGCTGAGTCACTGGCTTGCTGGTGCTCTTTCATGCCGTCCCTAGGAGGGGTGCGTCACTTGAGTGGGTTGAGTTACTGACGTGATCTTCCTGTCTGGGTTGGCGCCCCCCTTGGTTTGTGCTGTGGTGGAGACCTCTGTGGGCTATACTCGGCCTTGTCTCAGGATTGTAAGTTGGTGGTTGAGGATATCCCTCTAGTGGTGCGGGGGCTGTGCTTTGGCAGAGTGGGTGGGGTTATATCCTTCCTGTTTGGCCCTGTCCGGGGTTTCTTCGGATGGGGCCACAGTGTCTCCGGACCGCTCCTGTCTCAGCCTCCAGTATTTATGCTGCAGTAGTTTATGTGTCGGGGGGCTGGGGTTAGTTGGTTATACCTGGAGTACTTCTCCTGTCTTATCCAGTGTCCTGTGTGAATTTAAGTATGCTCTCTCTAATTCTCTCGTTCTCTCTTTCTCTCTGAGAACCTGAGCCCTAGGACCATACGTCAGGACTACCGGGCATGCCGACACCTTGCTGTCCCCAGTCCGCCTGGCCTTGCTGCTATTCCAGTTTCAACTGTTCTGCCTGCAGGTTACGAAACCCCTACCTGTCCCAGACCTGCTGTTTTCAACTCTTAATGATCGGCTATGAAAAGCCAACTGAGAGACCTGAGCCCTAGGACCATACGTCGGAATACCGGCCGTGGTGACTCCTTGCTGTCCCCAGTCCGCCTGGCCTTGCTGCTATTCCAGTTTCAACTGTTCTGCCTGCGGTTATGGAACCCCTACCTGTCCCAGACCTGCTGTTTTCAACTCTTAATGATCGGCTATGAAAAGCCAACTGAGATTTATTCCTGATTATTATTTGACCATGCTTGTCACTTATGAACATTTTTGAACATCTTGGCATGGTTCTGTTATAATCTCCACCCGGCACAGCCAGAAGAGGACTGGCCACCCCTCATAGCCTGGTTCCTCTCTAGGTTTCTTCCTAGGTTTTGGCCTTTCTAGGGAGTTTTTCCTAGCCACCGTGCTTCTACACCTGCATTACTAGCTGTTTGGGGTTTTAGGCTGGGTTTCTGTACAGCACTTCGAGATATTAGCTGATGTACGAAGGGCTATATAAAATAAAATTGATTGATTGATTGATACTGGGGGTTAGAGGTAGTACTGGGACTGGGGTTAGAGGTAGTACTGGGGCTGGGGTTAGAGGTAGTACTGGGGGTTAGAGGTAGTACTGGGGCTGGGGTTAGAGGTAGTACTGGGGCTGGGGTTAGAGGTAGTACTGGGGCTGGGGTTAGAGGTAGTACTGGGACTGGGGTTAGAGGTAGTACTGGAACTGGGGTTAGAGGTAGTACTGGAACTGGGGTTAGAGGTAGTACTGGGGCTGGGGGTTAGAGGTAGTACTGGGGCTGGGGTTAGAGGTAGTACTGGGGCTGGGGTTAGAGGTAGTACTGGGGCTGGGGTTAGAGGTAGTACTGGGACTGGGGTTAGAGGTAGTACTGGAACTGGGGTTAGAGGTAGTACTGGGGCTGGGGGTTAGAGGTAGTACTGGGGCTGGGGTTAGAGGTAGTACTGGGGCTGGGGTTAGAGGTAGTACTGGGGCTGGGGGTTAGAGGTAGTACTGGGGGTTAGAGGTAGTACTGGGGCTGGGGTTAGAGGTAGTACTAGGGCTGGGGTTAGAGGTAGTACTGGGGGTTAGAGGTAGTACTGGGACTGGGGTTAGAGGTAGTACTAGGGGTTAGAGGTAGTACTGGGGCTGGGGTTAGAGGTAGTACTGGGGCTGGGGTTAGAGGTAGTACTGGGGCTGGGGTTAGAGGTAGTACTGGGGCTGGGGTTAGAGGTAGTACTGGGGCTGGGGTTAGAGGTAGTACTGGGACTGGGGTTAGAGGTAGTACTGGGGCTGGGGTTAGAGGTAGTACTGGGGCTGGGGTTAGAGGTAGTACTGGGGCTGGGGTTAGAGGTAGTACTGGGGCTGGGGTTAGAGGTAGTACTGGGGCTGGGGTTAGAGGTAGTACTGGGGCTGGGGTTAGAGGTAGTACTGGGGCTGGGGTTAGAGGTAGTACTGGGGCTGGGGTTAGAGGTAGTACTGGGGCTGGGGTTAGAGGTAGTACTGGGGCTGGGGTTAGAGGTAGTACTGGGGCTGGGGTTAGAGGAAGTACTGGGACTGGGGTTAGAGGTAGTACTGGAACTGGGGTTAGAGGTAGTACTGGAACTGGGGTTAGAGGTAGTACTGGGGGTTAGAGGTAGTACTGGGACTGGGGTTAGAGGTAGTACTGGGGCTGGGGTTAGAGGTAGTACTGGGGGTTAGAGGTAGTACTGGAACTGGGGTTAGAGGTAGTACTGGGGGTTAGAGGTAGTACTGGGACTGGGGTTAGAGGTAGTACTGGGGCTGGGGTTAGAGGTAGTACTGGGGCTGGGGTTAGAGAGGCTTTCCTGGACATCCAGACAGGGGGGGAAACGGAGGGAGGCAGAGGGAGAGAGTAATGCTTCTCTCTGTCTGTGTGTGTGAGAGAGAGAGAGAGAGAGAGACATAAGACAGTGAGATGAGAGGAGAGGTAACAACACATACAGGTGTTTGAGATTTCAGATGACCTCTAACCCTAACCCTACTTTAATAAGGATAACACTCTAAAAACCTTCCAGGCTTCAATCTTGACAGACATCGGGACAGTTAGAAATTAACCGGGGGTGGTGTCATAGAATAAAATGCACCCCCCTCACCAACGTTACAAATATTTTCACATGACCCTCCCCTTGTACTGTAAAATAAATTACACAACCTCCCCCTCATAGAATTCATTCAAAATAATGTTTATGACCACAAATAATAATAACTGCAGTGACCCTGTGTTTATAAACGTGGATATTGACTTTGCCACTTCAGCATGCTTTTGTGGCACAGTCGATGCCACGCAGGACTACGGGCCAAAAGGTTGAGGGTTCGCTGACCACCATGGACAAGCTCACTCTCCCTGCGTGTTTCACTAGGCCTACACTACGATCAAAGCCGGTTGCAGATCAGCTAGGGGGAAATCAGATTTTCTACATTTTGATGCCATATTTCTAAATCTATCAAATATATGCAACAAATTTTCCACCAACAGGTTTCTGTGCCAATGCACCACACAACCAATAAACAAAGCATACCAACTTCAGGTGCTTCAATATCATGGTTTCCACTTTCAACACCATAATAAATAGACTATGTCAATCTCTACAAACAGGAAGTACATCCCTCCCTACCCAGTATCGAAGGCTTGGCTTGACAATCTCTGAATGTCATTAAACTTTTTGTGTTTTGTAACAGATGTCTCTTTCCATTCATCAAATGGCTGCTGCAGAGTTTGGATTGATTAATTTTATTTGTCAGTAAAAAAAATACATATAGTGCCTTCAGAAAGTATTCATACCCCTTGACTTATTCCACATTTTGTTGTGTTACAGCCTGAATTCAAAAATTGATTAAATAGATTTATTGAACATTCACACCCCTTTGCTATGACATTTCAATTTGAGCTCAGGTGCATCCAATTTCCTTTGATCATCCTTGAGATGTCACTACAACTTGATTGGAGTCCACCTGTGGTCAAATCAATTGTTTGGACATGATTTAGCTAAAAACACACCTGTCTATATAAGGTCCCACAGTTGAAAACCAGCCACGTCAAGGATACCGACGTCTTGCTCCCGGACAAGCTAAACCCCTTCTTCGTCCACTTTGAGGATAACACAGTGCCACCGACGCGGGCCGCTCCCGAGGACTGTGGGCTCTCGTTCTCCGTGGCCGATGTGAGTAAGACATTTAAGCGTGTTAACCCTCGCAAGGCTGCCGGCCCAGACGGCCATCCCTAGCCGCGTCCTCAGAGCATGCGCAGACCAGCTGACTGGAGTGTTTACGGACATATTCAATCTCTCTCTTTCCCAGTCTGCTGTCCCCACTTGCTTCAAGATGTCCACCATTGTTCCTGTGACCAAGAAAGCAAAGGTAACTGAACTAAATGACTACCGCCCCGTAGCACTCACTTCTGTCATCATGAAGTGCTATGAGAGGCTAGTTAAGGGTCATATCACCTCCACCTTACCTGACACCCTAGACCAACTAACATTTGCATACCGCCCCAATATATCCACAGACGATGCAATCGCCATCGCACTTCACACTGCCCAAGCCCATCTGGACAAGAGGAATACCTGTGTAAGAAGGCTGTTCATTGACTACAGCTCAGCCTTCAACACCATAGTACCCTTCAAGCTCATCATTAAGCTCGGGGCCCTGGGTCTGAACACCGCCCTGTGCAACTGGGTCCTGGACTTCCTGACAGGCTGCCCCCAGGTCGTGAAGGTAGGCAACAACACCTCCACTACGCTGATCCTCAACACAGGGGCCCCACAAGGGTGCGTGCTCAGCCCCCTCCTGTACTCCCTGTTCACCCATGACTGCGTGGCCACGCATGCTTCCAACTCAATCATCAAGTTTGCAGACAACACAACAGTAGTAGGCCTGATTACCAACAATGACGGGACAGCCTACAGTGAGGTGGTGAGGGCCCAGACAGAGTGGTGCCAGGAAAATAACCTCTCCCTCAATGACAACAAAACGAAGAAGCTGATTGTAGGCTTCAGGAGACAGCAGAGGGAGCACGCACCTATCCACATCGACGGGGCTGCAGTGGAGAAGGTGAAAAGCTTCAAGTTCCTCTGCGTACTCATCACTGACATTCTGAAATGGTCCACCCACATACACAATGTGGTGAAGAAGGTGCAACAGCGCCTCTTCAACCTCAGGAGGCTGAAGAAATGTTGCTTGGCCCCTAAGACCCTCACAAACTTTTACAGATGCACCATTGAGAGCATCCTGTCGGGCTGTATCACTGCCTGGTACGGCAACTGCACCGCCCGCAGCTGCAAGGCTCTCCAGAGGGTGGTGCGGTCTGCCCAACGCATCACCAGGGGCACACTGCCTGCCCTCCAGGACACCTACAGCACCTGATGTCACAGGAAGGCCAAAAAGATCATCAAGGACATCAACCACCGGAGCCACGGCCTGTTCACTCCGCTATCATCCAGAAGGCGAGGTCAGTACAGGTGCGTCAAAGCTGGGACCGAGAGACTGAGAGACAGCTTCTATCTCAAGGCCATCAGACTGTTAAATAGCCATCACTAGCCGGCCTCCACCCATTACCCTGCCCTGAACTTAGTCACTGTCACTAGCCGGCTACCACCCGGTTACTCAACCCTGCACCTTAGAGGCTGCAGCCCTATGTACATAGACATGGAATCACTGGTCACTTTAACAATATTTACATAATGTTTTACTCATTTCATATGTATATACTGTATTCTAGTGAATGCCATCCTATTCAACTATTGCTGTATATATACTATTCTATCCTACGTACAGTGGGGGAAAAAAGTATTTAGTCAGCACCCAATTGTGCAAGTTCTCCCACTTATAAAGATGAGAGAGGCCTGTAATTTTCATCATAAGTACACGTCAACTATGACAGACAAAATGAGAAAAAAAAATCCCGAAAATCACATTGTAGGATTTTTTATGAATTTATTTGCAAATTATGGTGGAAAATAAGTATTTGGTCAATAACAAAAGTTTCTCAATACTTTGTTATATACCCTTTGTTGGCAATGACACAGGTCAAACATTTTCTGTAAGTCTTCACAAGGTTTTCACACTCTGTTGCTGGTATTTTGGCACATTCCTCCATGCAGATCTCCTCTAGAGCAGTGATGTTTTGGGGCTGTCGCTGGGCAACACAGACTTTCAACTCCCTCCAAAGATTTTCTATGGGGTTGAGATCTGGAGACTGGCTAGGCCACTCCAGGACCTTGAAATGCTTCTTTCGAAGCCACTCCTTCGTTGCCCGGGCGGTGTGTTTGGGATCATTGTCATGCTGAAAGACCAAGCCATGTTTCATCTTCAATGCCCTTGCTGATGGAAGTCTCACGATACATGGCCCCATTCATTCTTTCCTTTACACAGATCAGTCGTCCTGGTCCCTTTGCAGAAAAACAGCCCCAAAGCATGATGTTTCCACCCCCATGCTTCACAGTAGGTATGGTGTTCTTTGGATGCAACTCAGCATTCTTTGTCCTCCAAACACGACGAGTTGAGTTTTTACCAAAAAGTTCTTTTTGGTTTCATCTGACCATATGACATTCTCCCAATCCTCTTCTGGATCATCCAAATGCACTCTAGCAATCTTCAGACGGGCCTGGACATGTACTGGCTTAAGCAGGGGGACACGTCTGGCACTGCAGGATTTGAGTCC
Source organism: Coregonus clupeaformis (assembly GCF_020615455.1). NCBI lineage: Eukaryota > Metazoa > Chordata > Actinopteri > Salmoniformes > Salmonidae > Coregonus > Coregonus clupeaformis. Next base: position 21,782,988 of record NC_059226.1, on the reverse strand, counting down.
CTGGCGGCGTAGTGTGTTACTGATGGTAGGCTTTGTTACTTTGGTCCCAGCTCTCTGCAGGTCATTCACTAGGTTCCCACGTGTGGTTCTGGGATTTTTGCTCACCGTTCTTGTGATCATTTTGACCCCACGGGGTGAAATCTTGCGTGGAGCCCCAGATCGAGGGAGATTATCAGTGGTCTTGTATGTCTTCCATTTCCTAATAATTGCTCCCACAGTTGATTTCTTCAAACCAAGCTGCTTACCTATTGCAGATTCAGTCTTCCCAGCCTGGTGCAGGTCTACAATTTTGTTTCTGGTGTCCTTTGACAGCTCTTTGGTCTTGGCCATAGTATAGTTTGGAGTGTGACTGTTTGAGGTTGTGGACAGGTGTCTTTTATACTGATAACAAGTTCAAACAGGTGCCATTAATACAGGTAACGAGTGGAGGACAGAGGAGCCTCTTAAAGAAGAAGTTACAGGTCTGTGAGAGCCAGAAATCTTGCTTGTTTGTAGGTGACCAAATACTTATTTTCCACCATAATTTGCAAATAAATTCATTAAAGATCCTACAATGTGATTTCCTGGATTTTTTTTCTCAATTTGTCTGTCATAGTTGACGTGTACCTATGATGAAAATTACAGGCCTCTCTCATCTTTTTAAGTGGGAGAACTTGCACAATTGGTGGCTGACTAAATACTTTTTTCCCCCACTGTATTTGACCTCTCAGATCCCTATCAAATCTAAAAATCTCTAACAGAAAACCAAAGAAAAGTAACAACAGTGATAAATGGTTTGATGAAGAATGCAAAAACCTAAGAAAGAAATTGAGAAACCTATCAAACCAAAAACATAGAGACCCAGAAAACCTGAACCTACGCCTTCACTATGGTGAATCACTAAAACAATACAGAAATACACTACGGAAAAAGAAGGAACAGCATGTCAGAAATCAGCTCAATGTAATTGAAGAATCCATAGACTCTAACCACTTCTGGGAAAATTGGAAAACACTAAACAAACAACAACACGAAGAGTTATTTATCCAAAACGGAGATGTATGGGTAAACCACTTCTCCAATCTTGTTGGCCCTATAACAGAGAACAAACAGCAAAACAAATATACATGATCAAATGCAAATCTTAGAATCAACTATTAAAGACTACCAGAACCCACTGGATTCTGCAATTACATTGAATGAACTACAGGACAAAATACAAACCCTCCAACCCAAACAGTCCTGTGGTGTTGATGGTATCCTCAATGAAATGATAAAATATACAGACCACAAATTTAAATTAGCTATATTTAAACTCTTTAACATCATCCTTAGATCTGGCATCTTCCCCAATATTTGGAACCAAGGACTGATCACCCCAATCCACAAAAGTGGAGACAAATTTGACCCCAATAACTACCGTGGGATATGCGTCAACAGCAACCTTGGGAAAATCCTCTGCATTATCATTAACAGCAGACTAGTTCATTTCCTCAGTGAAAACAATGTACTGAGCAAATGTCAAATTGGCTTTTACCAAATTACCGTACGACAGACCACTTATTCACCCTGCACACCCTAATTGACAAACAAACAAACCAAAACAAAGGCAAAGTCTTCTCATGCTTTGTTGATTAAAAAAAGCTTTTGACTCAATTTGGCATGAGGGTCTGCTATACAAATTGATGGAAAGTGGGGTTGGGGGAAAAACATACGACATTATAAAATCCATGTACACAAACAACAAGTGTGCGGTTAAAATTGGCAAAAACACACACATTTCTTTCCACAGGGCCGTGGGGTGAGACAGGGATGCAATTTAAGCCCCACCCTCTTCAACATATATATCAACAAATTGGCGAGGGCACTAGAACAGTCTGCAGCACCCGGCCTCACCCTACTAGAATCTGAAGTCAAATGTCTTCTGTTTGCTGATGATCTGGTGCGTCTGTCACCAACCAAGGAGGGCCTACAGCAGCACCTAGATCTTCTGCACAGATTCTGTCAGACCTGGGCCCTGACAGTAAATCTCAGTAAGACAAAAATAATGGTGTTCCAAAAAAGGTCCAGTTGCCAGGACCACAAATACAAATTCCATCTAGACACCGTTGCCCTAGAGCACACAAAAAACGATACATACCTCGGCCTAAACATCAGCGCCACAGGTAACTTCCACAAAGCTGTGAACTATCTGAGAGACAAGGCAAGAAGGGCCTTCTATGCCATCAAAAGGAACATAACATTTGACATACCAATTAGGATCTGGCTAAAAATACTTGAATCAGTTATAGAACCCATTGCCCTTCATGGTTGTGAGGTCTGGGGTCCGCTCACCAACCAAGAATTCACAAAATGGGACAAACACCAAATTGAGACTCTGCATGCAGAATTCTGCAAAAACATCCTCCGTGTAAAACACCAAATAATGCATGCAGAGCAGAATTAGGCCAATACCCGCTAATTATCAAAATCCAGAAAAGAGCCGTTAAATTCTATAACCACTTAAAAGGAAGCGATTCCCAAACCTTCCATAACAAAGCCATCACCTACAGAGAGATGAACTTGGAGAAGAGTCCCCTAAGTAAGCTGGTCCTGGGGCTCTGTTCACAAACACAAACCCCAGGACAACAACAACAACACAATTAGACCCAACCAAATCATGAGAAAACAAAAAGAGAATTACTTGACACATTGGAAAGAACAAACAAAAAAACAGAGCAAACTAGAATGCTATTTGGCCCTAAACAGAGAGTACACAGTGGCAGAATACCTGACCACTGTGACTGACCCAAACTTAAGGAAAGCTTTGACTATGTACAGACTCAGTGAGCATAGCCTTGCTATTGAGAAAGGCCGCCGTAGGCAGACCTGGCTCTCAAGAGAAGACAGGCTATGTGCACACTGCCCACAAAATGAGGTGGAAACTGAGCTGCACTTCCTAACCTCCTGCCAAATGTATGACCATATTAGAGACACATATTTCCCTCAGATTACAGCGATCCACAAAGAATTCGAAAACAAACCCAATTTTGATAAACTCCCTTATCTACTGGGTGAAAAACCACAGTGTGCCATCACAGCTGCAAGATTTGTGACCTGTTGCCACAAGAAAAGGGCAACCAGTGAAGAACATTTACATTTACATTTACATTTTAGTCATTTAGCAGACGCTCTTATCCAGAGCGACTTACAGTTAGCGCATACATTATTTTATCGAACCCACAACCCTGGCGTTGCAAACGCCATGCTCTACCAACTGAGCTACATCCCCTGCCGGCCATTCCCTCCCCTACCCTGGACGACGCTGGGCCAATTGTGCGCCGCCCCATGGGTCTCCCGGTCGCGGCCGGCTACGACAGAGCCTGGATTCGAACCAGGATCTCTAGTGGCACAGCTAGCACTGCGATACAGTGCCTTAGACCACTGCGCCACTCGGGAGGCTACACCATTGTAAGAACAAACACCATTGTAAATACAACCCATATTTATGTTTATTTATTTTCCCATTTGTACTTTAACTATTTGCACATTGTTACAACACTGTATATATACATAATATGACATTTGAAATGTCTTTATTCTTTTGAAACTTCTGAGTGTAATTTTTACCGTTAATATTTATTGTTTATTTCACTTTTGTTTACTATCTACTTCACTTGCTTTGGCAATGTTAACATACGTTTCCCATGCCAATAAAGCCCTTAAATTGAATTGAATTGAATTGAATTGAATTGAGAGAGAGAGAGAGAGAGAGAGAGAGAGAGAGAGCAACATGACACCACTATCTTTCATCTCAGTCAATCAGTCATGCTGTGCATGTATGCTCCTTGTGCATCATGGGAAACGTCCACTTCTGGCTGACCTCCAGAGTGACCCCTAGTGGCCCCCACCCTTCCTCTCCTCCTCCTCCTCCTCCCCCTCCCCATACTCTTCCCTCAGTTTTTATCAGTGCCAGAGTGATAAGGAAAATCCCTCTCTTACAGACAGAGAGAGTAGAGATAGCCAGCTCTCACTGCTGCTCGGACTGTGTGCTTCCATAACTAATGCCTAGGCTTCAGCTCAGTGGGCTAACACGTCGTCGGGTCTCAGGCATAGTCATGCGAATCACCTAAGGCTGGGTTTCTGACTGGGTCCTCTCTTCTTTTAACTAGTCTCTTAAAGAAAACATAAATAACTGTCTTCGGGTCTTTGAAAAGCACTATATAAATCCCACATTTTATTATTATTATTAAATAATTCTGATTGAAAACATCATTTTGACATACGTCTATTGCTGAGCAGATGTCATCACTGAAATCATTCTGAATTATTTGAGTTCCCATGGGGTTTTGTACCACATCAACCAATAGAGAGCAGTGTGTTTGTCCCACTCAGAAGCATCGCTTCAGCTCAGCTGTGGTGTTTCTCTCATAAACAAGGGCTGCATGGAGTCAACATGGAGTCAACAGACTAGTAAACCTCTGAGTGCACTCATGCTTGACCTCTCTCTCCCTCTTTTTCTTTCTCTTGTCACTCTCTCGTTTCTCTCTCACTCTTTGACCCCCCTTTTCTTTTTCTAGTTCTCTCTTGTTCTTTCTCTTTCTCACTCTGCCCCCTCTCTCTGACTGTTTCCCCCTCTCTACCCTTTCTCTCCCTCCCTCACTCTCCCTCTATTTGCTCCCTTCATCTTTCTTACAAACACAAACACAGCACCAAAACAACCATTCTTCCTAAATGTTCATTGTTTCAATGAAAATATTTCTGAGCTCTGAATCTGGGCCTAATTTCTTTTGCTCATTGACACGAATCTTAAGGCGCAGCACGCATCTCTCCCCGACACTGTGACCGTAGTGCTGCACTCAACAGTGGCTGTCATGGAAAGTGGCGGATACTTTATCTAGAGTTTATCAGCACCAACATGACAGAAAATCGGAATCTCTCTCTTGCACACTAGCTCACATGCACACATAAAAGAGGACCTGTCAATCACACGCCTTAATGGTGTATCCCAGAACATCTATTTCCATTCTTATAACAACAACAACAACAACAACAATAACAACAGATTAAAATAAGGCAACAAAGAGGAAGAAGAGATGACAACATATTTGGAGAAGTCCTCTCTTGGACTCCAAGGTTAGGTTCAATAACCTCCTCCATAGCTAACCCATGACAGACTGATGGTGAGAAAGGGCAAAAGGAGATGGTCAGGGGGAGCAACCAGACCTTTCCACTTTAACTCTGGCTTAGTTCCCACTCTCAGAGGGTCATAGGGCCCTGGCCACCTCTCTCTCAATTAACACATATAAAACCCTAAACAATCCTTAAATAAACATCCACTTATATTAATAACACCATACAAACATATAATCAACGCATATAAAACCTTAAACTAACCTTCCAAAAACGTCCACTTAGGCTAAATATATAACACTATACAAACCCATCATTAACACATAAAACCCTAAATAAAGCTTAAATAGAATGTCCATTTATAACACCATTATAACATTATACAAACACACAGAGAACCGTGGGTCCTGGTCCTGCTAGGTTTCCACAGGAGAGAGAGACAGCTTTATCACTGTGTACGTGTGATTTAATGGTACAGTGTCAACCACCACAATAGGTGGGAAGAGTCAATATTGGAGGCCAATGTTTAGCGTCACACAGGCCTTTATCTAATGCTTTATTTTCACACCAATGGCCAGTACTTCCTACTTTTGCTTTAGTCACCTCAGCTGCTATCCTAGCATCTATTTACTCAGTATAATTTTTTTATACAACACAAATAATTCTATATAACTTTATTGTCCCCCGTGTCCTCCTTCATAGTGACTGCTTTAACTCACTTCTCTCCCTCTCCCTCCCTCCCGCCCTCCCTCCCCTTCTCTCTCTCCCTCCCCTTCCCTCTCTCCCTCCCTCCCTGTGACTTCCCAGAGAGCCAAGGACCAGGTCTCTCCCACTCTCCTCTCGGCTGCTTCCCACGGACACATAGCGGCTACTGGGCTGGAGAAGGACTGTGGGAAGGCAGGGAGCCAAGGAAGGCAGGGAGTAGTCATGTCTGTCAAGAACACACAAACACATATGTGCATGGACAAAATGTGCGCACACACGCAAACTCCCGTGCACATGTGCAGATGCTCTGTGTGGGTGCTCGCGAGTGCAGCCCTCTGCACCGCTCTATTCTAAATTATCTTTAATGCTGTTCATGGTCACGTCATAGAGCTCAGTCTCAGTTTAAGGTAAGGATTGGGGGTAGGGTAATCTGATCCTAGATCTGCGGTTAGGGACAACATCTACCTCGAGAGAATGAGGAGGGGTTTTACAGTGTTGTGAGTCTATCAGAAAATAACCATGTTGCTAGTTCCCAGGCTGTCCCTATGGGAGGGGGGAGAGGGTTCCCAAAACCACCCCCACTCAACCTCATTCATTATTATATTACTCTCTATCTATCTATCTGTATGTGTGTGTGTGTGTGTGTCTGTTTCTCTCTCTCTATGTGTATGTGTATGTGTGTGTGTGTGTGTGTGTGTGTGTGTGTGTGTGTGTGTGTGTGTGTGTGTGAGTGAGTGTGTTAATGTCTCCCTCTCTCTTCTCTCTCTCTCTGTGTGTATGTGTGTGAGTGTGAGTGTCTCCCTCTCTCATTCAGGAGCCAGGGAGATTCAAGTCTTCCTCGATTGAGGCCCAGGTGGAAAGTCCATTATCTGAGCAGGTTCTATAAATAGCAACTCAGTGAGTCCAGTGAGAGACTGGGGGAGAGCAGACACTGGACCACTAACACTGTCCACAACTAACATGACATCATGTTTGTTATGGAATTATAGGTATGTAATGTATGCTTTATGGACATAGAGTAAATGTAAATTGATAACCACTGGTCTTTATCACTGAGGTCCTAAACTACCCTAAACACAGTACCAACCCAACTTCTACAAGACCTCAGCTCTTCCATTGAGCTGTGACATATGGTGGACCACTGGGCTAGCCAGTCCTGATCATACGATTCTGACTCAATGTTCTATATCCGATAAGAATGGGCTGACTCAAATAGAATGAGGGCAGGTGAGTAGGCCTACAATGTAAAAAAGAAAGTAAGCAAGAACAGCTAAGCAGCGAAAAGGTAAAAAAGCCAAATCATTTGCGAGGAAGACCATAAGAGCGAGAAAAGAGAGAGAAAAAGCATGGAAAGGAAGGGGAAAGGAGGAGGTTGCTGTGTGGATAAGTAGTGCTTCAGTCTGGAGCCTTTAGCTGGCAGGGCCAGGGTTCCTGGACCGACCCCAACCAGCTCACTGTTGTACTGGTTCCCCTGTGCAACATTACAGTGGTCCGGATTCCGCGTCGCCATCTTTAACTGGGCCATAATGATTAGGGAGCTCAACGCACTGACGGCACCGGGCTCATGTTATTACAGCAATACACCACCACCACCACTCATAATGCATATGGTCCAGACCTTTCAACATCACTGCATGCATAGCCCACCATAGTCCACTGTCTAAATATATATGGTTTGTGTGCTAAAGGAAAAATAACTGGATGGACAAAAAAAGTTGTAATCCTTTTCTATTCTATTATTTTCTATTTTATTGGTGATGGTGAGGAGGACTATGCTTCCATCTAAGGGACTGAAAAACTAAGGAAAAGAAATGTCCCTGCTACAGTGAGGGTAAAAAGTATTTGATCCCCTGCTGATTTTGTACGTTTGCCCACTGACAAAGAAATGATCAGTCTATAATTTTAATGATAGGTTTATTTGAACAGTGAGAGACAGAATAACAACAAAAAATCCAGAAAAACGCATGTCAAAAATGTTATATTGCATGCATTTTAATGAGGGAAATAAGTATTTAACCCCTCTGCAAAACATGACTTAGTACTTGGTGGCAATCACAGAGGTCAGACGTTTCTTGTAGTTGGCCACCAGGTTTGCACACATCTCAGGAGAGATTTTGTCCCACTCCTCTTTGCAGATCTTCTCCAAGTCATTAAGGTTTTGAGGCTGACGTTTGGCAATTCCAACCTTCAGCTCCCTCCACAGATTTTCTTTGGGATTAAGGTCTGGAGACTGGCTAGGCCACTCCAGGACCTTAATGTGCTTCTTCTTGAGCCACTCCTTTGTTGCCTTGGCCGTGTGTTTTGGGTCATTGTCATGCTGGAATACCCATCCACGACCCATTTTCAATGCCCTGGCTGAGGGAAGGAGGTTCACACCCAAGATTTGACGGTACATGGCCCCGTCCATCGTCCCTTTGATGCGGTGAAGTTGTCCTGTCCCCTTAGCAGAAAAACACCCCCAAAGCATAATGTTTCCACCTCCATGATTGACGGTGGGGATGGTGTTCTTGGGGTCATAGGTAGCATTCCTTCTCCTCCAAACACGGCGAGTTGAGTTGATGCCAAAGAGCTCGATTTTGGTCTCATCTGACCACAACACTTTCACCCAGTTCTCCTCTGAATCATTCAGATGTTCATTGGCAAACTTCAGACGGGCCTGTATATGTGCTTTCTTGAGCAGGGGGACCTTGCGGGCGCTGCAGGATTTCAGTCCTTCACGGCGTAGTGTGATACCAATTGTTTTCTTGGTGACTATGATCCCAGCTGCCTTGAGATCATTGACAAGATCCTCCCGTGTAGTTCTGAGCTGATTCCTCACCGTTCTCACGATCATTGCAACTCCATGATGTGAGATCTTGCATTGAGCCCCAGGCTAAGGGAGATTGACAGTTCTTTTGTGTTTCTTCCATTTGCGAATAATCGCACCAACTGTTGTCACCTTCTCACCAAGCTGCTTGGCGATGGTCTTGTAGCCCATTCCAGCCTTGTGTTGGTCTACAATCTTGTCCCTGACATCCTTGGAGAGCTCTTTGGTCTTGGCCATGGTGGAGAGTTTGGAATCTAATTGATTGATTGCTTCTGTGGACAGGTGTCTTTTATACAGGTAACAAACTGAGATTAGGAGCACTCCCTTTAAGAGTGTGCTCCTAATCTCAGCTCGTTGCCTGTATAAAAGACACCTGGGAGCCAGAAATCTTTCTGATTGAGAGGGGGTCAAATACTTATTTCCCTCATTAAAATGCAAATCAATTTATAACATTTTTGACATGCGTTTTTCTGGATTTTGTTGTTGTTATTCTGTCTCTCACTGTTCAAATAAACCTACCATTAAAATTATAGACTGATCATGTCTTTGTCAGTGGGCAAACGTACATAATCAGCAGGGAATCAAATACTTTTTTCCCTCTCTGTATCTCATGCTTCTGGGAGTTTAGTCATCCAATTAGATTCTACTGATGATTACTGGAGGTAAACAGAACAGAGCAGGGGTAGTCTGGGTGGTGTGTGTCTGTGTATGTGTGTGTGTGTGTGTGCGCGCACACATTTGTGTGTGCATGCCTGTGTGACACCTTTGGAGGTGAACGGTGTGTGTGTGTGTGTGTGTTAGTTCCTGGGCTCTGGAGACTGTGGTCTTACCACTGCTTCCAAGATACACAGCACTGATGACTATGATAAATAACTAACTCAGCCTGTACCTGTATGACCTTAGCACAGTCATCGGTTCAACTCTGGGACTAAGAGAGCGAGAGAGAGAGAAGAGTGGGAGGGAGTTAGAGATACGGGTGGGGGAAGAAGGGAGGTAGGGAAACAGCAGGGAGAAATAGTGAGAAAGAGAGAGAGAAAGAGAGAGAGACCCAGTAGAGGCAGAAAGAGGCACTGCTGTGTGATTTGTATGTGTGAATCACTGTGGTTGTGATAAACTGCTACAGAGAATTCATGATTGATGTTCTTTGAAAACATAAAACTCAGCTGCAGCATGGACTATATGGGACTAGTGGTGAACATGCATGAAATCGTCTGTCTATTCCTGCAATTTACAGTAATGTGTTACAGATGTGTGTGTGTGTGTGTGTGTGTGTGTGTGTGTGTGTGTGTGTGTGTGTGTGTGTGTGTGTGTGTTATATGGATCATAACTGTGGGTGAACTATGGAACTATGGAAGAAGTGGAAGAAGAACGAGCCACAGTGGCATAAATGAGGAATGACAGTTACAGTTTAACATCCTCTAAATAGAGCATGGTTCACCCATTCTGAAGAATGGAACAAAAGCTTCCCTTATTCCACACAGAATAGGGTCCAGAACATTTCCAGAGACACACACTTGCACCAAAGCCCTGTGGTGTGTTTGTTGAATCTTGCCCTTGCAGGGGCCGGACCTAGCCAGGGTACACCTACAGAGCCGGGGGAGTGACGCCACCCACAAATATGCAGGAGGCGAGTTGACCTCTGCCCAATTATTTTCACAGTCTTGTGTCAACAAGCATAGTCATAGAATCGCCCTATGGCTGCGCTGCTATGGATGCCCAAATCGAGTCATTAGCACATCATAAGAGAGAGCTCTGTGTAAATACATTTATAGGCCTAGATTGAGATTCCTGTAGATATACAAATATTATATAAGGAATTAGGCTACTTACAAACAGAATTCCATGCAATATTTTGAAATGAATAGCTCCTTGTGGTTCACTCCTGTCCTGTTTCCAACTATATTATGGACAATTCTGAGACATAATATGTTTCTAAAAGTATATATCTGAGTATGTGACATGGTTACACCATTACTGATAGATATCCCGTTACTTCACCTCGTTGGAAACCGATTCCAAGACACTTTAAAATAGGGTGCCAGCTGTGGACGGGCTGTGAGGCTACTCAGCAGTCGGAAGTATTCAATGCCTACAAATCTCCCAGCTTAATGGTGCAACAACATTCATCAATTAAGCCACCATATGTGCGAATGAGATATTTAACACTTGACTTGTGCTTTTCTCAAATGTCAAGTGCTTGACAGTCAAAATACAAGGCTGCTTGCTTTTCCATTTCATACACCAAGCCCATATGAACAAATATCCAAGAATAAAAAATATAGACTAATGGGCTAAAACGCAAAGGAAAAAAATGGGCCTAATTGTAGATGTTGAAACTGGTTCACTGTCGTTTGAGTGCAAACCATTCCATATTCAAAATGTGCTTTAAAAAATGTCAACACTGAATTGCACAAAATAAGTTTGCAAGTAAATCATTCTCATAAGCGTCTTAATGAAACAGGTCCTGCAGGTTTACATTGTGAAACTAAAAGAAAAATGTGGCAACTTTTTTTGCGTTGCCCCAACTTTATCTGTCAAGGAGGAGAGCGCGCAGCATATGAGCGCTGCTTTCCAACCCCCTGCAGCCGAGAGTAGTGTGGAGCTTTGAGCGCTCTGGGGTGCGTTCTAGCGCCCCTCCCATTCTCGTTAAAACTCTCAGTTCCATTCGCCAATAAAGCGCTTTTTTCTATTGGTCGGGAAGCTTGTGGGCTCTCGCCGGACACTTGAAGCGCATTCCTCGACGTGGAGCTTTCAACCACTCGCTAGACACCGGTGGCTGAATAGTTTTTATGTATTTTAATAACTTTATGCTGTTGCACAGTTTCAGGGACTTTTGACAGAGTGCACCACGGACGACTAAAGGATTTTGAACTGTTTACTTGTTCTAGGTGGGTCCTCTTGGATAAAAATATTAGGTAGCACACATTTCTGAGTGCGCCCGCAACTCAATCTTTACCGCAGGGAACAGAACCGGTAAGCTTGAATGATTTTATGAATAAACTGCAACGTTTACATTACATTGTCTGTGAGGTATGCAAAAATGTGTGACACAGATTGATCATTGAGCAGGAGACATGTTGCAAAATGCGTAAAGTAGTGCAGTTTGGGAAAACAAGCCCTATAGCTGAGAAATATTTGGGGCTATGATTTTGGATAAAGCTTGTGTTTATCAACTCTGCATGAATACCTTAAGGAATGTATTGAAAAGGAATAACATCATTAAATTGAAAATGAATTATTATTATTATTTATTTTAAAAAATCTCATAAAGGGACATTCGTTTTTAAGAAACATATATGCCTACTGGTACACACCACCCTTCTACAGACTCCACACTCCCACCCATGTTATGCTATGTTTGAACGTTCTATGACAGGAGTTGGCTAGAGGTGAAATGTTCACCCATTCCAGACACAGGCACAGCTTCTCACCGCACCGAATGAGAGCCCTACTACGTCTACAACATTCTGTAAACAACAGGTTGTCAGCTTCGAATTTGTAACATGCAAACCGAGGGTAATTTATGCCTAAACATACAAAATCACTTAAAAACATTCAATAATTTACACATAATTTACAAATATAAAAAATCACTCACATAGCCTAAAGAGCGATAACAAATGAGTCTAGGAAAGTCAAACGCCGCAGCATTGCTCTAATCTGTGCGTAACAACAGCTGGAAACACTTCAATCGTAACTTTATCACTAACTAGTAGGCTGCTAAAGTGTTTGACCACAGGACGCTGTGCAGGGCAGAGCTGGCGTCTAGACCGCGCCGGTCCTTTTTTACCACCGGGAGAAGCTGTTTTCTACGTGCGGCTGGTGCGGATACCGACTCACATGAGAACACACACGGCATAGGTTATAGGATAGGGACGTTCAACAAACAAATGGTTTCAAAAAACAAAAACTAAGCGTCTAATTTTCTCTGCTCGCCACGAGTTCAAAGGTAGGCTAATAGTATAGGCTTGTATAGTTTTGGAGGCAAATATGTTTGGTCACACCGGGTAAAACGAGCTTAACTGTTTTTATCCATGGGTTTGCTGTGAATTTGCAGCAGAACAGCCAGCAAGGACCTCAAATTGATTTGTATAACCTGCAGTCCCATGACAAAATAACTAATCATTTAAATGTAAAGATAAAGTGTTCAAATGAGTCGCCAGTTTTGGTTCCGTATTAGCGCAATCGAATTAGGCTGTTTATTTCAACATGAGAGGAGGCATAGGCTATACATTGTCTTGCTTCGGCATGGTATGTAAGTCGCTCTGGATAAGAGCGTCTGCTAAATGACTAAAATGTAAATGTAAATGTTATTGCAGCGCGGCATTACAAATGTTCTCTACCTCCCCACCTGTAGGGTAGGTACTCAGTTATTAACGTGTCCATTACCACCCGGAACATCTGGAAAACACTTGTTCTTGTTTCAAACAGCTATTGATCTTCAGCCTAATGATTAATGTGCGTCGGAGTTTCCTAAAGGCATCACTAAAGGCATCAGTAAAATCATGCGAGTCGCCTTTCAACTTAAAACTACTGACACTGAATAACGTCGGAGAAAACTCTAGGAAAACAGTTGTTAAAACGTTTCAAATGTAGGGAAATTATATAAATAAATCTCCAACAGCTATCTCCTCATTACTACAAGCCTACATCCCATGCGTAATTGAAATGCGTAACAGATAAACGCATGATACTTTACTAAATTCTATAGGTTATATCTCACAATTCCTCCCAATAAACTATGTGATAAATCATAAATAGGCCTATTATTTTTGCCAACAAACTTGAATTAACAGTGATCATCATAAACGTATCCAGTCCAACCTTCCCAAACAACATCCAGATGAGCGCATAGTAGGCTGTTCATGTTATCTCGCCAAGGAGAACCGCTACATCGCATATGCTATCTTTGCATCTTCGCCACTGAGGCCAATTTTCCAACCCTTGGAATATTGAGGATGTAGCAACAGTCTTCTTTCTGATCGAGATCCATCCGCGGGTTCTGCACGCCCGCACACAAGCACGGAAAATCGCTTAATCTTTCCCTGCGGGCCCAACAGATGGCTGGGTAAACTACTCCAAAAGCCCTCTGTTAACCCTTCTAGCTAAGATCATCTTCACGGGGGGACTATTTTCGCCCCATGTGTTTTGAAAGGAGAGATGAAGCTGTCATTACACAGTCAAGTACTGTATGTAGCCTATAGCTGCTGACCTCTCACCCAGGCTACATATTAGACAGACAGACTGACATTGGCTTGAACAGAAGTGTGGCTATTCGTAAGGAATTAACATGTGTATGTGCTATACAGTAGACACATTTTAATGTTTAATTTTGATATATACAAAACGTTGTCCCTGGCATGGATAGGTAATGAGAAGTCAGGGGAAAGTGTGTCACTATAACAACAGACACATTAACTGAGACACCGTTATGGTCTGTCTCCTTCCTATCTGTGTTTCGTGGGTACCACAGGCAGCTGGTGGCACATTATTTGGGGAGGACGGGCTCATAGTAATGGTGGCAATGGAATAAATTGAATGCTATCAAATACATCAAACGCATGGTTTCCATGTGTTTGATACCACTTCCATTCACTACTTCACTTCATTCCAGCCATTATTATGAGCCATCCTCCCCTCGGCAGCCTCCTGTGGTGGGTTCTACTATCTTCTCTGCTGTGTGTCTCAGTATTTGAGCACCGACTTCTTGGCACTGGAGAAGACCCTGTCACTTCTCAGTGCTAAGAGTCAGGCTTTCTGGAGGGGACAGAGATGGTGGCTGGGAGATTGAAATAATTCTCAGGCGATGAACAGCGGATGAGAAAGGAAAGTAGAGATAGAGAAAGGGAGAGAGAGAGAGAGAGAGAGAGATGGAGACGTGGAAAGAGAGAAAAACAAGGGATAAGCAAACATTCCTTTGTCTAGTATAGTGTGATACTTGACTGAGATCACAGAGAAGAAGGAATCACTGGGATTGTCTAACCTCAACAACTGCCAAGACCCTAGATTTAGACTAGGAGTACGTGTGTATAGATGTGTGTGTGTGTGTGTGTCTATGTGTGCAAGCTTCTGTCCGTGTGTCTGTGTGTGTTGAGGATATTAATGTAAAACACATACACACACTGACTGGGTGGATAATCCGGTGGCCCTTGGACCCCTCTTGTGACTGGGAGCTCGTGGAGGTGAGGCCTGGTCAGGGTCAGTGGGGATCGGCTGTTTAACACCATTCAAATAATTAAAACACAGGCCTCCTGTCAGAGAGAGAGAGGCAGGCCCCCTCCTCTCCTGCTCACTCACACACATTATGTGCATAATCACGCAAGCACGCACACAACCAAGCATGTTCGCAAACAGGCACACGCACGCACACACACATACACACACATCTAAAAACTTGACCCACCGAAAATGTATCAATGATCATCATAAAAAAGTCAAAATGAATGTAGACCATGTCCCGGTTGCAAATTTGAATAAATCTCACTACTAAGATTATATTTAACAATAAGACAGGTGTGAGAGATTACTACACACATTACCCCTGGAGGGACAGACAGACAGCCACACACATTACCCCTGGAGGGACAGACAGACAGCCACACACATTACTCCTGGAGGGACAGACAGACAGCCACACACATTACCCCTGGAGGGACAGACAGACAGCCACACACATTACCCCTGGAGGGACAGACAGACAGCCACACACATTACCCCTGGAGGGACAGACAGAGAGCCACACACATTACCCCTGGAGGGACAGACAGACAGCCACACACATTACCCCTGGAGGGGACAGACAGACAGCCACACACATTACCCCTGGAGGGACAGACAGACAGCCACACACATTACCCCTGGAGGGACAGACAGACAGCCACACACATTACCCCTGGAGGGACAGACAGACAGCCACACACATTACCCCTGGAGGGACAGACAGACAGCCACACACATTACCCCTGGAGGGACAGACAGACAGCCACACACATTACCCCTGGAGGAGACAGACAGCCACACACATTACCCCTGGAGGGACAGACAGACAGCCACACGCATTACCCCTGGAGGGACAGACAGACAGCCACACGCATTACCCCTGGAGGGACAGACAGACAGCCACACACATTACCCCTGGAGGGACAGACAGACAGCCACACACATTACCCCTGGAGGGACAGACAGACAGCCACACACATTACCCCTGGAGGGACAGACAGACAGCCACACACATTACCCCTGGAGGGACAGACAGACAGCCACTCTTGGCATTTGTTTCAGACATATGACCACACCAGGGTTTAATCTCTGCTTCGGGGTCATTCTAAAACTGCCATTCATCTTTTTGGGAGAAGTGTGCATGTAGGAGACTGTGTGATGACAAGTCCCAGTCTACCAGTGTCAGAATAACATAATAACATCCCACCAGCATTTTCCTGCTGCACTGTCCAAACTCACACGTCCCCCCCTGTCTCTCACACACACACACACACACGTCTACCCCGTGTCCCCCTATCCTGCCAAGGCAAACACAGCCAGCCTAGTGCCACTGGCCTGCAATCATCACTCCACAGACTCACCAAGCACCCAGCATTACAGCCCATTTCTCCCCTTAACTGACACCTAAAGACCAGTCTAACGTCCCAACCCCTCACGTCCCTGGACACAACGTCTGCGTCCCAAATGGCACCCTATTCCCTATATTGCGCACCATTTTCTACCGGGGCCCACAGGGCTCTGGTCAAAAGCAGCGCACTATGTTGAGAACAGGGTGCCATTTGGGACGCAGCATTAAAACAGGCAGTGTCACCATTACTATTCTCTGAACTCTGTCTGGAGGGTCTTGTCTTCTGTTTGGTTTGGCATTGACAAGAGTACAACACAGACGTTCCATGTTGAAACCAACCGTGCTGCCCATTTGGGATTAGCCTGGTTAAACCAGACTGAATGATGCGCTCACCACTGCTTCCATTTGAAACGTAGCAAAATCAACTATGGGTGCCAGGCTAGTTTGGGATACCAAAAGCCATATCCAATGTGGCAGGAGTTATTCTGAGAAGTCATGTTCATTATGTGTGTCAGAGGTTTGAGTCAGAGAGAGAGATAGAGAGAGAGAGAGAGAGAGAGAGAGAGAGAGAGAGAAAGAGCGAGAGAGAAAGAGCGAGAGAGGTAGAGAAAGAGATAGAGAGGGAGAGAAAGAGAAAGAGATAGAAAGAGAGAGAGAAAGATAGAGAGGGAGAGAGAGAGAGAGAGACAGAGGAGTGTGCTACTTTTGTCAGATTTAAAAGAACATATGACACTCTGCTAACATTACACTGAGCACAGCACGGTACAGTAAGGCTCTTCAGACGTGGTCATATATCTGAAACTAACTGTACATGCCTTAGCACCAATCATTGTCATGGAACAGGACAGAGCATTCTGAGTTTAACTGTCCTCTGCCATCTATCTGTATCTAATGAATTTGAATTAGGACTACATGCATATTTATGGCACCACAACGCTTGTCAGAGAGAGGTATTGAAATACACACACACACACACACACACACACACACACAGGACCAGACTACTGCTCTGCTCCTCTCGTCTTTAAGAGCAAAGATGTTCATATCCTACAGTGTACTCCAGCCAGTAGCCCCCCTTTTATACCCAGTTAGGAGTGGTCGTCTGAGGCCCTCCACCCTCTGCAACGAGGGATTAGGTTGAGGCCCTCCACCCTCTACAACGAGGGATTAGGTTGAGGCCCTCCACCCTCTGCAACGAGGGATTAGGTTGAGGCCCTCCACCCTCTACAACGAGGGATTAGGTTGAGGCCCTCCACCCTCTGCAACGAGGGATTAGGTTGAGGCCCTCCTCCCTCTGCAACGAGGGATTAGGTTGAGGCCCTCCTCCCTCTGCAACGAGGGATTAGGTTGAGGCCCTCCACCCTCTGCAACGAGGGATTAGGTTGAGGCCCTCCACCCTCTGCAACGAGGGATTAGGTTGAGGCCCTCCACCCTCTGCAACGAGGGATTAGGTTGAGGCCCTCCACCCTCTACAACGAGGGATTATGGTTAAAAGTCAGGTGGCGAGGCGAGGAGGCCTGGGGAGGAGGGGGGAGGGGGGAGGGGGGAGGGGGCAGGGCATTCACACAGCAGGCAGGGAGATGGAGCTGGCAAGGCAGAAGAAACCTGTGTGTGTTTTGTATTAGCGAAACCGCGTGAAAGCGAGAGCACATCCCAATTAGCAAGGGGGTGTGTGTCGGAGTGTATGTGTTACAATCAGCGTGTTTGGAGTATGTTTGTGCCTACACACACATTTGTTTGTGTGTGTTTATTTGGGTCTTAGCTACAGTCACAGTGTCATCATGAGTTGAACGTAGGCCTCCATCCCACCACCACCAGAATCAGGTGTTCCACAATCCACAGGGCATGCCACTGTTTACGTCCCAGAGTCAGAGCAGCTTTCCTGGGCAGAGCGCTTAAAGAAAGCCCCTGGCTTCAATCACTTCAAAAGGCCTCGCACATCAATGCTGACCCGGCGGTATGCGAAAAGCAAACCGATCCCCTCACGGTGTTTGCCTGCCAAGCCAAATTGAAGAAGACTCAAGCAGTTCGAGCCAAATGATGCGTTCCAAAGAACCACTTCAAAACCTCTGCATAAATATACACGTGCACGCAAAGGCTACAAGCGGAGCCCGGCTTGAGCCGAACGCAAACCACAAATAACTCCTGTCTCACACATTCCCTCTCGCCAACGTTCAGAACCCCACATTTGAAGAAGAGAGATGGGCCCCCGAGACAGATGTTCCCCCTGAAAGACTGATGTACGGTTGGAAAGACAGACGTTCAGATTCAGAAACTGCCCTCTCAGCCTTTTGACTGGAATCAACCAATTTTTTTCTCCATGGAAAATGCAAAAAATCTGTAAAATGGCAAAACGGCCACTAACCAAAAGGGAGAACTGGGGCCAGAGAGAAAAGGCGAGAGAGGGAGAGAGAGAGAGAGAGAGAGAGAGAGAGAGAGAGAGAGAGAGAGAGAGAGAGAGAGAGAGGGGGGATCGAGAGAGAGCGAGAGAGGGAACAAGAGAGGACGAGAGGGAGGGAGCGAGAGAGAGAGAGAGAGGGATCGAGAGAGAGAGAGAAAGAGGGAACATATCCCAGAGATCCACCGCAAATTGCAGTGTTTCAGTGAGGCCGTAAAAAATTATAAACGACTCTTAATCTAAGGTTGTAATTACCTCGGGCCAACACTGTCATTAGGAAATGAGCCTTGAACCAGAGAGATGGGAAGAGAGAGAGAGAGAGAGAGAGAGATGGAGAGGGGAGAGAGAGTGAGGGGGGGTAGAGGAAGGAGAGAGAGAGTCAGAACGATTTGGATGGTCAAAGAGCGAAGGAGAGTAGTAGCCTTGTCCCAGATCTGTTTGTGCTATCATTCTATCTCCTTGTCATGTTTGGCATGATGACACAAACAACTGGTACCCACCCAGGCTAGAATGGTAGTGGCTGGAGAAACTTAAAGGTGGGGGAATTCAGGGAGAGAGGGAAGGATAGAGAGAGGGGGAGACAGGAGGGGGGGAATAGATCGAGAGAGAGAGAGAGAAGGAACTGCAACGGTCATTGTAAAACAGTGGCTGGGCCTGCACACACAAAGAACCTAAACACTCATCCTTAGTTTTGTTTGACCACAGCCTTGAACCCTGGGTCAGATATTTAACCAATTGCTATTAATGACTAATGGAAATTAAACTAAAGAAACAAATGCTCAGATGAACACTAACTCTTAACGTTTACCGACATATAGATTTAATGATCAGTCAATAGAGTTTCTAGATAGGGTAATGGTTAGCTGATGTGCTGCTGCTACTGTGTGAGAGTGTCTGCCTTAGGGTCAGTAGGCCCAACTGAAATCACAGCAAGTGCTGATGAGTACGCTCGCTCAAGTACACACACACACACACACTCTGACGTAGGCATGTTTACCATACACACATACATGTACACACACACACTCTGACGTAGGCATGTTTACCATACACACATACATGTACACACACACACTCTGACGTAGGCATGTTTACCATACACACACACGTACACTACCAGTCAAAAGTTTGGACACACCTACTCATTCAAGGGTTTTTCTTTATTTTTACATTGTAGAATAATAGTGAAGACATCAAAACAATGAAATAACACATATGGAATCATGTAGTAACCAAAAAAGTGTTAAACAAATCAAAACATATTTTATATTTGAGATTCTTTGTCACGCCCTGGCTCTAGGGACTCTTTTATGTTGAGCCAGGGTGTGTAGTGTCTATGTTTTGTGTTCTATGTTTAGTTTCTAGTTCATGTGTTTTCTATGTTGGCCGGGGTGGTTCTCAATCAGAGGCAACGTGAATCAGCTGTTGCTTGTTGTCTCTGATTGGGAACCATATTTAGGCAGCCTATTGTGCACTTGTGTTTCGTGGGATCTTGTTCCGTGTTGGTTTGTTTGTTAACCGAGGACTTCAGGTTTCGTTTTGTTGTTTTGTTAGTTGTGTAAGTACTCTAAATAAAGATGTATGCATTCCACGCTGCGCCTTGGTCTACTCCTTTTGATGATCGTGACATTCTTCAAATAGCCACCCTTTGCCTTGATGACAGCTTTGCACACTCTTGGTATTCTCTCAACCAGCTTCATGAGGTAGTCACCTGGAATGCATTTCAATTAACAGGTGTGCCTTCTTAAAAGTTAATTTGGGAAATGTCTTTCCTTCTTAATGTGTTTGAGCCAATCTGTTGTGTTGTGACAGAAGATAGCCCTATTTGGTAAAAGACCAAGTCCATATTATGGAAAGAACACTTCAAATAAGCAAAGAGAAACGACAGTCCATCCTTACTTTAAGACATGAAGGTCAGTCAATACTCATGAGGACCGTCACAGCAATGGAAGACCCAGAGTTACCTCTGCTGCAGAGGATAAGTTCATTAGAGTTACCAGCCTCAGAAATTGCAGGCCAAATAAATGCTTCACAGAGTTCAAGTCACAGACACATCTCAACATCAACTGTTCAGAGGGGACTGTGTGAATCAGGCCTTCATGGTCGAATTGCTGCAAAGAAACCATTACTAAAGGACACCAATAAGAAGAAGAGACCTGCTTGGGTCAAGAAACACGAGCAATGGACATTAGACCGGTAGAAATGTGTCCTTTGGTGTGGTGAACGGATGATCTTCGCATGTGTAGATCCCACCGTAAAGTATGGAGGAGGAGTCGTTATGGTGTGGGTGTGCTTTGCTGGTGACACTGTCTGTGATTTATTTAGAATTCAAGGCACACTTAACCAGCATGGCTACCACAGCATTCTGCAGCGATACACCATACCATCTGGTTTGGGCTTAGTGGGACTATAATTTGCTTTCAACAGGACAATGACCCAACACACCTATTTTACCAAGAAGGAGAGTGATGGAGTGCTACATCAGATGACCTGGCCTCCACATTCCCCCTACCTCAACCCAATTGAGATAGTTTGGGATGAGTCTGACGGCACAGTGAAGGAAAAGCAGCCAACAAGTGCTCAGCATATGTGGGAACTCCTTCAAGACTGTTGGAAAAGCATTCCAGGTGAAGCTGGTTGAGAGAATGCCAAGAGTGTGCAAAGCTGTTATCAAGGCAAAGGGAGGCTATTTGAAGAATCTCAAATATAAAATATATTTTGATTTGTTTAACACTTTGTTGGTTACTACATGATTCCATATGTGTTATTTCATAGTTCTGATTTCTTCACTATTATTCTACAATGTAGAAAATAGTAAAAATAAAGAAAAACTCTTGAATGAGTAGGTGTGTCCAAACTTTTGACTGGTACTGTACACACACACCAGCTCCGGTTGAGTCACTGTATGTTTGAGGTCCTTGGCCCCTCCGTTTCTCCCCTGGGTCTATTTCAGTCACCACTAATAGTACTGTTATCGGCTACCATACGAGCTGCCATACGCACAGAGAAGTGGTTGTGTGTGTGTGTGTGTGCAAATCCAAACTTCAACCTTATTACACGATCAACGTTAGTAAAACCGTGATCGTATTTACATGGTACAAAACCAAAGAAAAAACTGGGAAGTCCTATCTGAGCTTGTCCATTAAGAAACACTTGTTTCCGTTCCATTGCAAAACATTTGACTATGCTATGCCCTAACGAACATGACCCAGTTGTGATTGTGATACAAGTCAGGACTAGTCAGGTTACCTATTAAATCAACAGAAGACTCTTTCCAAGAATCTTAGAAGCCCCAAAGGCGACTTAAAAAGTCAACCGTCAACATCTAGCGTTTCCTCTATTTCCCTCCCTCCCTCCATGTATCCCACACAGGCCATCTTCAATATGGGCTGGTTTATAGTGATCTTGCTATTTCTAATATGGACATGTTGTAAACAGATGAGTGGCTGCCACTACAAAGTGAGCCTGTGGTTCAACCATTAACGCCACACTGCTTTGTTCTCAACAGCCTGGGGAGGACTGAAGTCATAAGTCACACAGACTGGAAGAGAGAGAGAGAGAGAGCGAGAGAGAGAGAGAGAGATAGTGGTGGAGGACTAAGGAGAGAGAAACGAGAGAGAAAGACAGAGAGGGAGTAGGAATAAATGGGAGATCCGACAGTCGAGAGAGGGAGAGATGGAGAGAGAAAGAGATGGGAGGGAGAGGGAGCGATGGGGAGATAGTGGTGGAGGACTAAGGAGACAGAATCAGAGAGAAAGAGAGAGAGTAGGAGGAAGAGAGAGAACATCAGAGAACGAGAAAGAGGATATAGAGGTGAACAGGACCTGACATTCGTTAAGCACCCGTTTGTGAAAGAATGAAGGGATGAAGTGGTGATGGGGCAGAGATGGAGATGGAGAGTGAAGTGGTGATGGGTTAGAGATGGACAGAAAGAGTGAAGTGGTGATGGGTTAGAGATGGACAGAAAGAGTGAAGTGGTGATCCCATGTTCAATGACCCTGCGCCTGTTGACCCTCCGTCCAGAAATAAGTTGTGGCCACACACACACAGATGCAGGAAAGGACACACACACACTCAAACACACAGGGATGGACAGATGCACGCGCGCACACACACACACACACAGCTGAATCTCCATTGCCTCAGTCAGTCCCATAGATAAATAAACACATGCACACAGCTATGTCTGAAGAGGCCCACTAACACCAAGCCAAAGAGCCAAACCCTGCGACCAGGGGACTATTTTCAGATGCAAACTGTGTGTCCTCCACCATGTTTGTGAGTGTGTATTTATCTGTGTGACTGTCAGCCAGAGGATGAGACAGTGTTGGTGTATACAGTCTAGTCTCTGGTGTTGCTGAACTGTTCTCTGGTTAGACTGTGTGCTTTTGGAGACATCTTATTCTTTCACACCTTTATGAACGCTTGGCTGAATGACAAGGTTTCTACATGACAAGTTTTCTGAATGACAAGCTTTCTGAATGACAAGGTTTCTACATGACAAGCTTTCTGGATGACAAGATTTCTGGGTGACAAGATTTCTGGGTGACAAGGTTTCTGGGTGACTGTCATGCAAGGATACTGGAGAAAAACTACTTTTAGAGTGGAAAGATAAGAGATTTGTCTGTGTGTAGGTATGCCTATGTGGGTGGGTTGAAAGGTGCGTGTAAATGCTAGTATCTGTGTTTGTTTGTTCTGTGTGTACGCATTTGTGCAAAAATATACTTATTTCTCTCTCTGTGTGTGCCCAAATGTGTGTGTGTGTGAATGTATGCATACATATATTTGTATGGTTGGGTTTAATCAACTGGAGGAAAACAGCTTTATGAGCCTGCATAAATACATCTATAAATGAGTCTGTAATTAATATGTTGTTGGGGCAGCCCCTGGGCCTAACGACTCTCAGCACCAGTCACCTCTATATCAAGTGGTTTGGTTCACTCCAATTCCCAAAGTTGCGCCATCTTTATAATCCTCAATAGACAAATGTAAAAATAACAAATAATTAAACAGGCATCTAATACCAGTTATTAGTGTTATCGGCATATGGAGAACAGACTTGGATTCAAATACTAATCGAAATCGTTCAAATACTTTGAACGTTTGCTTTAGCCTGCCTGGAGTGCCAGGGGAGGCAGGGTTTGCAGTTTACAGTTTCAAGACTCTTCTATTGGTTCCATTCCAACAGGCAAGATAAATCAAGCACATATACAGTATTTTAAATGATTTCAAATAGTTTTTGAACCCAGGTCTGATGGAGAATAACACAAACACAGGGTTTGTGATGAACTCATGACCTAGACATAGAGTTTGTCTCTAGGCAATTACGTTAGAACTCAACATGAAAGACTTAGACACACACAAACACAGTGCCTTTCCATCGCTGTGTCGCCTGAGGCGCAGAATGATTCAAATGTGTTATCATCTCCTCTTGATGCTGTCTCCAATGTTGTTGTCAGCAGTCTAGAGAGGTCACATTCTCTGGTGTCACACACACACACACACACACACACACACACACACACACACACACACACACACACACACACACACACACACACACGCACACACACACACACAGATACCAGCTGAGACTGTAAAGTGTGTGTTACCTGTGAGTGAAACACAGGTACACTCATAAATTGCACAAACCGTTTTATAGCGTCTTTCTGTCAAAGTGTCACTTTACCTGTTTGACTTTGGAAGAGTATCAAACATCTGTTTGTATGAAATAGAGTAACACTGTTTACTTTGAGAGGGCTCACAGTAATATGTGTCAAGCAGGGGGCCAAATCTACTGTTACTCAAAGTCACACATCAGTAAAGTCACTCATCAGCAGTCACTGCACAACCATCCAAATACATAAGTCATGGGTTATCACCTGGTACACACAGAGCCCTGTAAAGAACACACACACATTGAACCACAGACAGACACAGCTCTGTTAACACACACACACACACACACCTGTAGCACTTCCTTAACCTTGGTCTTCTGATGCTACAGGTGCAGTATGTGATTAGAGAGCCTAAGTACTGTAGTGATGTTAAACTCCTGTCCTGCTATGATACCCTGCCTTCACTCACTAAGTACTGTAGTGATGTTAAACTACTGTCCTGCTATGATACCCTGCCTTCACTCACTAAGTACTGTAGTGATGTTAAACTCCTGTCCTGCTATGATACCCTGCCTTCACTCACTAAGTACTGTAGTGATGTTAAACTCCTGTCCTGCTATGATACCCTGCCTTCACTCACTAAGTACTGTAGTGATGTTAAACTCCTGTCCTGCTATGATACCCTGCCTTCACTCACTAAGTACTGTAGTGATGTTAAACTCCTGTCCTGCTATGATACCCTGCCTTCACTCACTAAGTACTGTAGTGATGTTAAACTCCTGTCCTGCTATGATACCCTGCCTTCACTCACTAAGTACTGTAGTGATGTTAAACTCCTGTCCTGCTATGATACCCTGCCTTCACTCACTAAGTACTGTAGTGATGTTAAACTCCTGTCCTGCTATGATACCCTGCCTTCACTCACTAAGTACTGTAGTGATGTTAAACTCCTGTCCTGCTATGATACCCTGCCTTCACTCACTAAGTACTGTAGTGATGTTAAACTCCTGTCCTGCTATGATACCCTGCCTTCACTCACTAAGTACTGTAGTGATGTTAAACTCCTGTCCTGCTATGATACCCTGCCTTCACTCACTAAGTACTGTAGTGATGTTAAACTCCTGTCCTGCTATGATACCCTGCCTTCACTCACTAAGTACTGTAGTGATGTTAAACTCCTGTCCTGCTATGATACCCTGCCTTCACTCACTAAGTACTGTAGTGATGTTAAACTCCTGTCCTGCTATGATACCCTGCCTTCACTCACTAAGTACTGTAGTGATGTTAAACTACTGTCCTGCTATGATACCCTGCCTTCACTCACTAAGTACTGTAGTGATGTTAAACTCCTGTCCTGCTATGATACCCTGCCTTCACTCACTAAGTACTGTAGTGATGTTAAACTCCTGTCCTGCTATGATACCCTGCCTTCACTCACTAAGTACTGTAGTGATGTTAAACTACTGTCCTGCTATGATACCCTGCCTTCACTCACTAAGTACTGTAGTGATGTTAAACTCCTGTCCTGCTATGATACCCTGCCTTCACTCACTAAGTACTGTAGTGATGTTAAACTCCTGTCCTGCTATGATACCCTGCCTTCACTCACTAAGTACTGTAGTGATGTTAAACTCCTGTCCTGCTATGATACCCTGCCTTCACTCACTAAGTACTGTAGTGATGTTAAACTCCTGTCCTGCTATGATACCCTGCCTTCACTCACTAAGTACTGTAGTGATGTTAAACTCCTGTCCTGCTATGATACCCTGCCTTCACTCACTAAGTACTGTAGTGATGTTAAACTCCTGTCCTGCTATGATACCCTGCCTTCACTCACTAAGTACTGTAGTGATGTTAAACTACTGTCCTGCTATGATACCCTGCCTTCACTCACTAAGTACTGTAGTGATGTTAAACTACTGTCCTGCTATGATACCCTGCCTTCACTCACTAAGTACTGTAGTGATGTTAAACTCCTGTCCTGCTATGATACCCTGCCTTCACTCACTAAGTACTGTAGTGATGTTAAACTCCTGTCCTGCTATGATACCCTGCCTTCACTCACTAAGTACTGTAGTGATGTTAAACTCCTGTCCTGCTATGATACCCTGCCTTCACTCACTAAGTACTGTAGTGATGTTAAACTCCTGTCCTGCTATGATACCCTGCCTTCACTCACTAAGTACTGTAGTGATGTTAAACTCCTGTCCTGCTATGATACCCTGCCTTCACTCACTAAGTACTGTAGTGATGTTAAACTCCTGTCCTGCTATGATACCCTGCCTTCACTCACTAAGTACTGTAGTGATGTTAAACTCCTGTCCTGCTATGATACCCTGCCTTCACTCACTAAGTACTGTAGTGATGTTAAACTACTGTCCTGCTATGATACCCTGCCTTCACTCACTAAGTACTGTAGTGATGTTAAACTCCTGTCCTGCTATGATACCCTGCCTTCACTCACTAAGTACTGTAGTGATGTTAAACTCCTGTCCTGCTATGATACCCTGCCTTCACTCACTAAGTACTGTAGTGATGTTAAACTCCGGTCCTGCTATGATACCCTGCCTTCACTCACTAAGTACTGTAGTGATGTTAAACTACTGTCCTGCTATGATACCCTGCCTTCACTCACTAAGTACTGTAGTGATGTTAAACTCCTGTCCTGCTATGATACCCTGCCTTCACTCACTAAGTACTGTAGTGATGTTAAACTCCTGTCCTGCTATGATACCCTGCCTTCACTCACTAAGTACTGTAGTGATGTTAAACTCCTGTCCTGCTATGATACCCTGCCTTCACTCACTAAGTACTGTAGTGATGTTAAACTCCGGTCCTGCTATGATACCCTGCCTTCACTCACTAAGTACTGTAGTGATGTTAAACTACTGTCCTGCTATGATACCCTGCCTTCACTCACTAAGTACTGTAGTGATGTTAAACTCCTGTCCTGCTATGATACCCTGCCTTCACTCACTAAGTACTGTAGTGATGTTAAACTCCTGTCCTGCTATGATACCCTGCCTTCACTCACTAAGTACTGTAGTGATGTTAAACTCCTGTCCTGCTATGATACCCTGCCTTCACTCACTAAGTACTGTAGTGATGTTAAACTACTGTCCTGCTATGATACCCTGCCTTCACTCACTAAGTACTGTAGTGATGTTAAACTCCTGTCCTGCTATGATACCCTGCCTTCACTCACTAAGTACTGTAGTGATGTTAAACTCCGGTCCTGCTATGATACCCTGCCTTCACTCACCAAGTACTGTAGTGATGTTAAACTACTGTCCTGCTATGATACCCTGCCTTCACTCACTAAGTACTGTAGTGATGTTAAACTCCTGTCCTGCTATGATACCCTGCCTTCACTCACTAAGTACTGTAGTGATGTTAAACTCCTGTCCTGCTATGATACCCTGCCTTCACTCACTAAGTACTGTAGTGATGTTAAACTCCTGTCCTGCTATGATACCCTGCCTTCACTCACTAAGTACTGTAGTGATGTTAAACTCCTGTCCTGCTATGATACCCTGCCTTCACTCACTAAGTACTGTAGTGATGTTAAACTCCTGTCCTGCTATGATACCCTGCCTTCACTCACTAAGTACTGTAGTGATGTTAAACTCCTGTCCTGCTATGATACCCTGCCTTCACTCACTAAGTACTGTAGTGATGTTAAACTACTGTCCTGCTATGATACCCTGCCTTCACTCACTAAGTACTGTAGTGATGTTAAACTACTGTCCTGCTATGATACCCTGCCTTCACTCACTAAGTACTGTAGTGATGTTAAACTCCTGTCCTGCTATGATACCCTGCCTTCACTCACTAAGTACTGTAGTGATGTTAAACTCCTGTCCTGCTATGATACCCTGCCTTCACTCACTAAGTACTGTAGTGATGTTAAACTCCTGTCCTGCTATGATACCCTGCCTTCACTCACTAAGTACTGTAGTGATGTTAAACTCCTGTCCTGCTATGATACCCTGCCTTCACTCACTAAGTACTGTAGTGATGTTAAACTCCTGTCCTGCTATGATACCCTGCCTTCACTCACTAAGTACTGTAGTGATGTTAAACTCCTGTCCTGCTATGATACCCTGCCTTCACTCACTAAGTACTGTAGTGATGTTAAACTCCTGTCCTGCTATGATACCCTGCCTTCACTCACTAAGTACTGTAGTGATGTTAAACTCCTGTCCTGCTATGATACCCTGCCTTCACTCACTAAGTACTGTAGTGATGTTAAACTACTGTCCTGCTATGATACCCTGCCTTCACTCACTAAGTACTGTAGTGATGTTAAACTCCTGTCCTGCTATGATACCCTGCCTTCACTCACTAAGTACTGTAGTGATGTTAAACTCCTGTCCTGCTATGATACCCTGCCTTCACTCACTAAGTACTGTAGTGATGTTAAACTCCTGTCCTGCTATGATACCCTGCCTTCACTCACTAAGTACTGTAGTGATGTTAAACTCCTGTCCTGCTATGATACCCTGCCTTCACTCACTAAGTACTGTAGTGATGTTAAACTCCTGTCCTGCTATGATACCCTGCCTTCACTCACTAAGTACTGTAGTGATGTTAAACTACTGTCCTGCTATGATACCCTGCCTTCACTCACTAAGTACTGTAGTGATGTTAAACTCCGGTCCTGCTATGATACCCTGCCTTCACTCACTAAGTACTGTAGTGATGTTAAACTACTGTCCTGCTATGATACCCTGCCTTCACTCACTAAGTACTGTAGTGATGTTAAACTCCTGTCCTGCTATGATACCCTGCCTTCACTCACTAAGTACTGTAGTGATGTTAAACTCCTGTCCTGCTATGATACCCTGCCTTCACTCACTAAGTACTGTAGTGATGTTAAACTCCTGTCCTGCTATGATACCCTGCCTTCACTCACTAAGTACTGTAGTGATGTTAAACTACTGTCCTGCTATGATACCCTGCCTTCACTCACTAAGTACTGTAGTGATGTTAAACTCCTGTCCTGCTATGATACCCTGCCTTCACTCACTAAGTACTGTAGTGATGTTAAACTCCTGTCCTGCTATGATACCCTGCCTTCACTCACTAAGTACTGTAGTGATGTTAAACTACTGTCCTGCTATGATACCCTGCCTTCACTCACTAAGTACTGTAGTGATGTTAAACTCCTGTCCTGCTATGATACCCTGCCTTCACTCACTAAGTACTGTAGTGATGTTAAACTCCTGTCCTGCTATGATACCCTGCCTTCACTCACTAAGTACTGTAGTGATGTTAAACTCCTGTCCTGCTATGATACCCTGCCTTCACTCACTAAGTACTGTAGTGATGTTAAACTCCTGTCCTGCTATGATACCCTGCCTTCACTCACTAAGTACTGTAGTGATGTTAAACTCCTGTCCTGCTATGATACCCTGCCTTCACTCACTAAGTACTGTAGTGATGTTAAACTCCTGTCCTGCTATGATACCCTGCCTTCACTCACTAAGTACTGTAGTGATG
>NC_059226.1:21670801-21750801 GCF_020615455.1 Coregonus clupeaformis | reverse complement strand
TCAGACTGAGAGCACACACACATGCTATTTACTGAGCGGAGAGAGCTGTTGAAGAAGTATGGAGGGGGTGTGTTGGGGGGGAGAGAACACGGCTGGCTGGTTTGGAAGTTATAAAGTCTAAGAGCAGTGGTAGTAAGGGAACAGGATGGTGTGTGTGTGTGTATATCAGTATGTGTGTGATGGTCTATAAAACTGCAGGCAGGGGAGGCTTATTCAATCACTGGTGATAATTGCCCCTCTCCACGCCCCTGGGCCGGTCCATTATAGATGGAGGGGGGGTGTGTCTGGTCCTGCTGGGATGGTCCATTATGTGAGGGAAGCGGAGTGTGTCTGGGTCAAGCTGTGGTCTGGTCCAGCAGTCAGGCCCTTGGGCAGCGGGGGCGCTCTGTCCGCCCACCTGACCCCCTCCGCCCTCCATCCCTATTGTCCTCCCCTGTTGTTGAGGTCTGACAGGGACTGTGCAGGCTTGTAAAGTCTGCTCTGCTTTTCTCACCCCCTCCTCTCCTTTCTGACCCAGAACACAGCCCACTGCTCAAGGCCTGTCTGGAATTATTACACTCACTGATTGCCTTACAACCGCCTCCACTTTTCCCTCCTCCCCACTCCTCAAACCTCAGAGAGAGACAGAGAGAGAGCTCTGTGAGGCATGCAGTAAGTTCCTCTCTTGGGCAGACTGCACACAGACACACACAGACAGCGAGAGAGGCTGTATCTGTGTGTGTCTCCTAACCATAGAGTGTGTGAAAACGGCTCTGAAGTGCAGTTAAAGTATGGGGCTATGACAGGGTTGAGCTCATAGGGACTAGGGAGGGTCTGTCTTTTCCATTACTGAGGATATATATCTGCTCCTGGATGGGTCTGATAGAGGCCTGTGGGTTTTATATTTCAATATAAAGCAAACAAATACAGGAATGAGCAAATAAGGATGTACCATGGTCGGTCTGTCTGTCTTTCTCCCTACCTCCTCCCTTCCTCTCTCTCTCTCTCTCTCTCTCTCTCTCTCTCTCTCTCTCTCTCTCTCTCTCTCTCTCTCTCTCTCTCTCTCTCTCTCTCTCTCTCTCTCTCTCTCTCTCTCTCTCTCTCTCTCTCTCTCTCTCTCTCTCTCTCTCTCTCTCTCTCTCTCTCTCTCTCTCTCTCTCTCTCTCTCTCTCTCGTCTAAAACAGAGAGCACGGCACACCTGTTGCACGTTCATTGCAGTGTTCCAGGGTCACAGTGATATAACCTTGTTGACAGATCTCTCAGCCTCAGAGTAGTGACAGCAGTAGAGACAGCACTGGCAGAAGCAGATAGCAGTGAGCTCAGGAGGCAGTCAAGGCCACCCCGGGCCAAGCCAAGCTGACATGTTGAAGCTAGATGTGGTTGATTGGTTGTGCTATGAGTGACCTCACACTTCACACCTCACAATGCATTCTTTTGTTACAGTTTAATCAGCCAAAGAGATCTTCTTGTCATATTTATCAGTGTGTGTGTGTGTATGCATTTTATGGGATAAAGCCCCTAGGCTAGAATGACTTGAAAAATCACAAACAGTCATTTCTACAGTACAGTAAACTACAGACCTGTAAAACAGGTAGGTAGGTCTGTGAACACAGGCCTATTGTCAAAGAATGAGGAAAGAAAAGTGTAAATCTGTATTTGTGAGTAAACACTACACTGTTCTCTACTGACCCAATGACACAGACACTACTGGCTACAACCCAAAGCCCTCTCTGACCCTCCAGATCAGTCTACATACACCATGGGACTTCATGACTACCTAGGTCCTAGACAGACGTGGAGAGAGATAATTAGGTTACGATGACTGATGTAGTCAATGCCACCACCTAGACCTACACAAATCAAATCAGAGTTTATTGGTCGCGTACACTCATTTGCATCTACTCCACAGATTGATAAGTAAGACACGGTGACAATTAAGTTAGCAACAACAACCAATTAAATTGTCAATAGCCACACCCAAAGGTGTGGTTACCCTAGCACTAACACACTTGATTCAACAAATCTCATCATCAAGGCTTTTATTACTAGCACTAACACACTTTGATTCAACTAATCATCTCATCATCAAGGCTTTCATTACTTGAATCAGGTGTGTTAGTGCTAGGCCAAAAACTAAAGAGTGCCACCCCTATGGGTCCCCAGGGCCAGGATAGGAAAACACTGACCTAGATAAACTCCACAGATTTATCTAAATTGGAAACAGTGACGATGAGTCTAACAAATGATATTGTCAATCGCCAGGTCCACAGCCAAGTGGCTAAACAATTTACTCCTCCTCTCATCGACACTGTCCCCATTGTGTCCCTAGTGTCACACATTGTCCCATTGCTGGCATCTATGGCATTCTTTACTGTCACGGTGACCTTTCCGTTAAAACACCTTCAAGACAAGAACAAGAACTACATCATCATCTAAAGCTGATTGACACAAATCCCTTCACTGTTCTAAGAAGAGGTCATCTGTGACATTTATCCTGTCAAGTCAATTTAAACGTCATTGTCCCCTGGAGGGAAATACAGTGTAATTGTGCAGCCAGGAGTACATAAGATGCAATACATACTTTTAAGTCTTTGGCTTTCTGTCTCCCCCTCCCTCCCTCCCTCCCTCCCTCCCTCCCTCCCTCCCTCCCTCCCTCCCTCCCTCCCTCCCTCCCTTGTAACTGCTACTACGCGGCTCATTGGTAGAGAGAGACATGTACGTGTGTGTTTGTGTGTTTGTGTGTGTGTGTGGAGAGGTTACTGGTGTCCTAAAGAAGACATTTAGAAGAGGGGGGGAGAGAAAATAGGGGAAGAGGGGATGATCAGGTGTGAGAACAGATGTGCTATGAGGTTGATGATGCCGCTGAGTTCAACAGCTTCAGACATTTGTGTCTCAGGATATGTTGATGGGGTATGTGTGACTGTGTATTTCTTCAGAATAGCCTGTCCAGGTTACTCAGGACATCTTGCCATGTCCACTAAGTTTCACATTAGTCAAGTTGTAGTACCAAGTATCACATCAGCTGCTATGTATAGAGTCCATCATCTGATCATTATCAGCTCACTGGACATCCTGATTTCTCCACAGCCTGTATATTTGTTAACATTCCTCCTGTACTCACCCTCCACATGAACAGACCTGATGAGGGGATGGGAGGAGAGGAGGAGGAAAGAAGGAGGTGGAGAGGTGATGGGCGAGGTGAATTTACAGACGTATTTTGTGATGTGGTGGTGAAAGAATGCTACTGCTTGTTAGTTACCTGCCTGCTCCTTGATTAACTGCAGGTTAATTGTGAGACGGCTGTGTGTGTGTGTATGTGTGTGTGTATGTGTGTGTGTGTGTGTGTGTGTGTGTGTGTGTGTGTGTGTGTGTGTGTGTGTGTGTGTGTGTGTGTGTGTGTGTGTGTGTGTGTGTGTGTGTGTGCTGCTGTGGCGGTGGCTGCGGTGACATCAGTGCTATGACAGAAATGTGGTTGGCACATTCTACAGGGTATTGGCTAAACCCCCTCTGGAGACATGGGGTGCCAGAGGTATTTGGTAGGAGGTGACATGATAGGGCAGGGGGACAGTGGCGCGTGTAGCCAGAGGGAAGGACAGCCAGACAGAGGGACACTGTGACAGAATCACTCCGAGAGTGTGTGTTTGTTTATCCTCAGGTGATGTGTGTGTATTTCCCCCAGACAGACATCAGTCTGTCCGGCCACGGACTGCATGTGTCATAAACACTTCAATTTAGTTGATTTTACCTTTGAACTTTGTTGCAACAGTAGAAGTTTAGGGTTCAGAGGGAGAAAGGTCAAACTGAATGTGAACATACATATTCAGTTATAGGTACCTACAATCTACATTTGATTGTTGATCAAAGGGACTAGGGTAGGACTGAATGTGAACATACATGTACATAATCAGTATCTGAATATGCTCTGATTCTTAAAAAATAAACAAGCCTCTATTTGACCAGGAGATAAATCTCTGCTAAGAGAGAGAAAGCAGAATTGTGAGTCAGGTAAATCACTGATCAAAACAATGTTTGATCTCCTGGATAGCTTTAAAGTTAAAAATAAGTTGAACTTATGTCAAGATAAATAGTTAATCATACCAGTAATATCAGGTGGTGATGATGAATCAGTGTTCCATTCAAAGACATGTAGCAATAAAACAGAGGTAAAGACAGGATGATGAAAACAAGGTATGGAGAGAGAGAGAGAGAGAGAGAGAGAGAGAGAGAGAGAGAGAGAGAGAGAGAGAGAGAGAGAGAGAGAGAGAGAGAGAG
The DNA here is from genome assembly GCF_020615455.1 of Coregonus clupeaformis. Taxonomy (NCBI): domain Eukaryota; kingdom Metazoa; phylum Chordata; class Actinopteri; order Salmoniformes; family Salmonidae; genus Coregonus; species Coregonus clupeaformis. The sequence goes on along the minus strand of NC_059226.1, from coordinate 21,746,549 downwards.
AGAGAGAGAGAGAGAGAGAGAGAGAGAGAGAGAGAGAGAGAGAGAGAGAGAGAGAGAGAGAGAGAGAGAGAGAGAGAGAGAGAGAGAGAGAGAGAGAGGAAAAGAGAGGAGAGAGAGAGAGAGAGAGAGAGAGAGAGAGAGAGAGAGAGAGAGAGAGAGAGAGAGAGAGAGAGAGAGAGAGAGAGAGAGAGAGAGAGAGAGAGAGAGAGAGAGAGAGAGAGAGAGAGAGAGAGAGAGAGAGAGAGAGAGATTGGAGTGTGCACATCACACCTGCTTTGTGTGTCAGCACACGGCTACGGAACAGGTCGAGCCGCCTCTAAACACTCCCTGACACACACACACGTGTGTGTCTCCAATACTCAAACACACACATCATGAAGACAAGTACACACCGTCCTCTGATACTCACACCCAGCAAACACACACACGCACAAAACAAACACTCACTCACGCCACAAGAATGTACACCTTCTGGATTGCGTTATTGAAAACCGACAACTGACACAAGACACGCGCTACTGCTTTCCCTGTACCCATTCACTTACATCATATTCATTAGATAGTTATTAGTTAGTTATATTATATGATTAAATCAAAAAAAGTGTATTGGTCGCGTACACAGTTTAGCAGATGTTATAGTGAGTGTAGCGAAATGCTTTTGTTACTAGCTCCTAACAATGCAGTAAAATGTAGTAAAATGTCAACAAGTACGCAAATGATCCCCCCCAAATATTTAACAAATCTTGAAACGTCAGAACGAATCTAATTAACCCACATAGCATAATCAAAATGCAATCTATACGTATCTACACCGGATGAATTTACACAAGATATACTAAGAAAGAATGATATGTACAGCAGTAGATATATTAGAGTGAGCTACAGTGGGGGAAAAAAGTATTTAGTCAGCCACCAATTGTGCAAGTTCTCCCACTTAAAAAGATGAGAGAGGCCTGTAATTTTCATCATAGGTACACGTCAACTATGACAGACAAATTGGAGAAAAAAAATTCCAGAAAATCACATTGTAGGATTTTTAATGAATTTATTTGCAAATTATGGTGGAAAATAAGTATTTGGTCACCTACAAACAAGCACGATTTCTGGCTCTCACAGACCTGTAACTTCTTCTTTAAGAGGCTCCTCTGTCCTCCACTCGTTACCTGTATTAATGGCACCTGTTTGAACTTGTTATCAGTATAAAAGACACCTGTCCACAACCTCAAACAGTCACACTCCAAACTCCACTATGGCCAAGTCCAAAGAACTGTCAAAGGACACCAGAAACAATATTGTAGACCTGCACCAGGCTGGGAAGACTGAATCTGCAATAGGTAAGCAGCTTGGTTTGAAGAAATCAACTGTGGGAGCAATTATTAGGAAATGGAAGACATACAAGACCACTGATAATCTCCCTCGATCTGGGGCTCCACGCAAGTTCTCACCCCGTGGGGTCAAAATGATCACAAGAACGGTGAGCAAAAATCCCAGAACCACACGGGGGGACCTAGTGAATGACCTGCAGAGAGCTGGGACCAAAGTAACAAAGCCTACCATCAGTAACACACTACGCCGCCAGGGACTCAAATCCTGCAGTGCCAGACGTGTCCCCCTGCTTAAGCCAGTACATGTCCAGGCCCGTCTGAAGTTTGCTAGAGTGCATTTGGATGATCCAGAAGAGGATTGGGAGAATGTCATATGGTCAGATGAAACCAAAATATAACTTTTTGGTAAAAACTCAACTCGTCGTGTTTGGAGGACAAAGAATGCTGAGTTGCATCCAAAGAACACCATACCTACTGTGAAGCATGGGGGTGGAAACATCATGCTTTGGGGCTGTTTTTTCTGCAAAGGGACCAGGACGACTGATCCGTGTAAAGGAAAGAATGAATGGGGCCATGTAACGTGAGATTTTGAGTGAAAACCTCCTTCCATCAGCAAGGGCATTGAAGATGAAACGTGGCTGGGTCTTTCAGCATGACAATGATCCCAAACACACCGCCCGGGCAACGAAGGAGTGGCTTTGTAAGAAGCATTTCAAGGTCCTGGAGTGGCCTAGCCAGTCTCCAGATCTCAACCCCATAGAAAATCTTTGGATGGAGTTGAAAGTCCGTGTTGCCCAGCGACAGCCCCAAAACATCACTGCTCTAGAGGAGATCTGCATGGAGGAATGGGCCAAAATACCAGCAACAGTGTGTGAAAACCTTGTGAAGACTTACAGAAAACGTTTGACCTGTGTCATTGCCAACAAAGGGTATATAACAAAGTATTGAGAAACTTTTGTTATTGACCAAATACTTATTTTCCACCATAATTTGCAAATAAATTCATTAAAAATCCTACAATGTGGATTTTCTGGATTTTTTTTCTCATTTTGTCTGTCATAGTTGACGTGTACCTATGATGACAATTACAGGCCTCTCTCATCTTTTTAAGTGGGAGAACTTGCACAATTGGTGGCTGACTAAATACTTTTTTTCCCCACTGTATTTCAAGAATCCAATATATAAATAAATATGCGGTGTGTATAAACAGTGTAACTAAAATTCAATGTACAATAGTAGAAATATTAGAATGAGCTATGTGAAGAATACAGTATTTAAATACACAGTACAAAACCCCCTGACAAAATGGATAGAATTGCAGAAATGTTGCGGAATATAAATATATATGGACAGTATATGAATGGTGTGTATAGACAGTATGGACAGTATGTGAATGGTGTGTATAGAAAGTATGGACAGTATGTGAATGGTGTGTATAGAAAGTATGGACAGTATGTGAATGGTGTGTATAGACAGTATAGACAGTATATGAATGGTGTGTATAGACAGTATGGACAGTATATGAATGGTGTGTATAGACAGTATGGACAGTATGTGAATGGTGTGTATAGACAGTATGGACAGTATGTGAATGGTGTGTATAGACAGTATGGACAGTATGTGAATGGTGTGTATAGACAGTATAGACAGTATATGAATGGTGTGTATAGACAGTATGGGCAGTATGTGAATGGTGTGTATAGACAGTATGTGAATGGTGTGTATAGACAGTATGGACAGTATGTGAATGGTGTGTATAGACCGTATGTGAATGGTGTGTATAGACAGTATGGACAGTATGTGAATGGTGTGTATAGACAGTATGGACAGTATGTGAATGGTGTGTATAGACAGTATGGACAGTATGTGAATGGTGTGTATAGACAGTATGTGAATGGTGTGTATAGACAGTATGGACAGTATATGAATGGTGTTTATAGACAGTATGGACAGTATATGAATGGTGTGTATAGACAGTATATGAATGGTGTGTATAGACAGTATAGACAGTATATGAATGGTGTGTATAGACAGTATAGACAGTATATGAATGGTGTGTATAGACAGTATGGACAGTATATGAATGGTGTGTATAGACAGTATGGACAGTATGTGAATGGTGTGTATAGACAGTATATGAATGGTGTGTATAGACAGTATAGACAGTATATGAATGGTGTGTATAGACAGTATAGACAGTATATGAATGGTGTGTATAGACAGTATGGACAGTATATGAATGGTGTGTATAGACAGTATAGACAGTATATGAATGGTGTGTATAGACAGTATGGACAGTATATGAATGGTGTGTATAGACAGTATGGACAGTATGTGAATGGTGTGTATAGACAGTATGTGAATGGTGTGTATAGACAGTATGGACAGTATATGAATGGTGTGTATAGACAGTATATGAATGGTGTGTATAGACAGTATAGACAGTATATGAATGGTGTGTATAGACAGTATAGACAGTATATGAATGGTGTGTATAGACAGTATAGACAGTATATGAATGGTGTGTATAGACAGTATGGACAGTATATGAATGGTGTGTATAGACAGTATATGAATGGTGTGTATAGACAGTATATGAATGGTGTGTATAGACAGTATAGACAGTATATGAATGGTGTGTATAGAAAGTATAGACAGTATATGAATGGTGTGTATAGACAGTATAGACAGTATATGAATGGTGTGTATAGACAGTATAGACAGTATATGAATGGTGTGTATAGACAGTATAGACAGTATATGAATGGTGTGTATAGACAGTATGGACAGTATATGAATGGTGTGTATAGACAGTATGGACAGTATATGAATGGTGTGTATAGACAGTATATGAATGGTGTGTATAGACAGTATATGAATGGTGTGTATAGACAGTATATGAATGGTGTGTATAGACAGTATAGACAGTATATGAATGGTGTGTATAGACAGTATAGACAGTATATGAATGGTGTGTATAGACAGTATGGACAGTATGTGAATAGAAAAGGTGTGTACAGCAGTAGTTATATAGGATGAGCCATGACTAGAATACAGTATATACATATAAAGTGGGTAAAACATGATGTAAACATTATTAAAGTGACCAGTGTTCAATGACTCTATGACCTATTGTTTGTCTGTTTCCCCTCAACCCTTCCCATTTCCAGCAGTACCAGCTGCTAACCCCAGCCTCCTGCATCCCAGCCCAGGTCAGACTACAGGGTTGTATAGTAGTGGCCCTTGTGGACATATATCTCCTTCATGACCTGAAGACTATAGAGTTCAGGGTTCACCTTAACACTGTGGCGCCTTCCTGCTCCCCAACACCCCAACAAGCCATCAAATCCTCACTCCTCCTCCTCCTCTCCCCTCCTCACCCCTCAACCCCCTACCACCAGAAAGGAAGAGTCGTCAGTGAGAGGGAGAGAGAGAGAAAAAGGGAGAGAGAGAGAGAGAGAGAGAAAGATGACGAGAGAGGGGTAGAAAGAGAGTTCTCACACAGAGAGAGGCGTCTACGTCGGTTTGCTTTTATGACACATTGGTGTGTGACGGATTCTGGGTCAAGCAGAGTGGTCTCCAAGGCTTGGGGTCACCCTGTATGGGTCAGTTGTGAACTTAGTAAAGAGAGGGGCAAGTGGGCTAGTAGCTGTTTAAAGCTGACTGACCTGGGAACTGGGGCAAACCAGTGTTCTATGACCAGAGCCAATCTCTAAAGAATAGTCACAATCTAAATCTGATCCAGAAAACTAAGCGTATCAGTTGTAACTTGAGCACAGAGAGGCTAGTGGTGTACTGTATAGTAGCTGTCCCTAACTGACCTCAGACCTGCGTGTTAGCGTTCTAATTTAATTGTGTTCATTATCTAGTAATTCTATGTCTATGTCCCTGACTGACATATAGTGTATGACTGGAACAGGACAGGGTTCTATAACCAGAGACAGTCTCTATCTGAAGAATAGTCACAGTTCACATCTGATCCAGAATCAGATCAGGAAACCAGTTTTTTTCACTAAACAGAGACAGGAGTTAGGGTATGGGACCAAACGTTAGTTCAAAACCCATCACAAATGAAAGGAGGATGCAGACCTATCCATTGTTCATTGTCTCTGCACGCTTTGTATGAATGAGATATGTTTGCATGGTAAAGTACAGACGCCTAATGGGCTAGTCTCTCACCACGTCTCTGTATAAAGAGCTGTGATTGGATAATCAGCCAATTGACCACAGAGATGGTAGGTGTGTAACAGAGGGCTGCTTTGTGTCCATGTGAGTGGGTTGTGACCTCACTGACTTTATCAGTCAGAAAGTTCAAGGGTCACAGGGCTGGGTCACCTCATCACTGCTGACGGAAGATTTAACAGTGCTGACTGAGGAAGGCGACGGCAGCTATGTGTCAATACCTATACGACCTACAAAGAGCAAGACAGGGGGTTAGTGTGTGTGTGTGAATCTCATCCAAAGGGATCTTGTCCGGCATCTAGAATCCCTTATTCTGCAGTATCTCTTTAGAGAAAGAAAGGATTTAAACTGACCCTCAGACCTAAAAGCTCAGAGGAGGTATAGACAACATTTCCTTTAGGATTTAAACTGACCCTCAGACCTAAAAGCTCAGAGGAGGTATAGACAACATTTCCTTTAGGATTTAAACTGACTCTCAGACCTAAAAGCTCAGAGGAGGTATAGACATCTGCTAACACAGACCATTGTCTGGCCTGGCCATCGTCCGCCTCTCTTCTCCTCCTTCCGTTCCCCCTCTCCCAGCCTTGCTCCCTGGGGATGAAGCAGCCAAGGTAGCTCTGAAGCTTGGAGGATTTAGCCTGGGTCACATGAGTTGTACAGACACACTTTGGAGGTTTTGGGTTTCGAAATGCCCCGGAGGAGAAAGGGCACCTGTTGTGGTGGTGGGGCCGGTAGGTGGGCAGGAGGCTCAAGTGTGTGTGTGTTTCTGTTTCTGCATGTGTGCATGTGTGTTTGTGCATGTAATGGGTGTGTGCCTGTTTCAAACAGGCCCTGTTATCTCTCTTGTTTCGGTGGAGGGTTACACAAAGGACACAGTCGCTTTAGCAGCAGTGGAAACAGCCAATCTGACTCTGACCCCTGACCTCTATGACTAGTAATATGGCTCATTGCTCTCAGGGCTTTGTTTTCCTCGCAGGTGATGGTTATCTAATTAGATGCATTAGTTAGGGCAGTGTTTTCCAAACCTCTCCTCAAGCACCCCTAGTCGTTCCATCTATTTAATGTTTTTCAGTACAAGCACACTACAAGCACACCTGATTGGTCAACCAATCACCAAGCCCTTCATTAGTTGAATCAGGTGTGCTAGCTCTTCTAATACATAAAATAAGTGGAAATGTTGAGCGTCTGCAAGGAGAGGTTTAGAAAACACTTCATTAGGGAGAAGAGATGAGTGGCTATGAAGGGTTTCACCAACTGCAATGCTATGAGAAGCAATTGCAGAAACCAATGTGTTGCAGATGCTATCTCAACCATTGTGTGTTCATTGGTGTGTAGCCATCTCTGGTGGTGCTGGTAACCACTGTTTACTGGTGTGTCGCCATCTCTGGTGGTGCTGGTGACCAGTGTTTCCTGGTGAGCCAGAGACTAACACAGTTAGGGAGTCTGAAGGAACACACAATGATGAGTTACTAGGGAGAGAGATAGTATGCTGAGTTACTAGGGAGAGAGATAGTATGCTGAGTTACTAGGGAGAGAGATATTATGCTGAGTTACTAGGGAGAGAGATAGTATGCTGAGTTACTAGGGAGAGAGATAGTATGCTGAGTGCCTAGCTACCAGAGTCCTTTTATGCTGGGACCTTGTCTTCTAAGGGAACAATGCTAGTAGTCTAGAGCATTAATAACAATCTGATCTCCAATACTACAGAGCGAGAGCTCAGTCCTCTAGGATATAATAATTTTACCCCTGTTAGATTCACTGCAGCAGTGCAGCATCCCCCTAACATTGGGCTCAAGCAGTTTCTATGGATTTACTGCAGTGTACAGCACTAGGGACGTGTATACATAACAATCCTAAAAGATCACCTCAGCAGCCATGGGAACACTGGTGTTGAGGTCTATCTGCCCCCTGTGACCTCCTCCTCTTACCCCCATCCCCCAAGCTGCTCTCCTGTGAGGTGAAACAGGAGTGCCCCCACCCCCACGCGCCGCCCATCCTAACTCCACTGTCAGTACCCCCCTCCCCACAGCTGGACCCTGTTACCCACAATGCACCGAGGAAGGGTCGTCCCTCAACATGTCAGCGCCGTCCCATAAACCAGAGCCCCCCCGTGACACGGAGAAAGGGAGCGAGGGAGCAGCAGATGATAAATGGGTAAAAGGGGATTATTGAGATAAAATGGAGGGAGTAAAGTAGGACAGAAGAAAAGAGAGACGTGTTCTGGAGGAGTTTCTGAATTCTGACGTGTGAATCCATGAAGACACTGTTGTCGATGCCCTCGGATAGTTTGGTAAACTGAAACTCTGCATTTAAGTGTGGTGTACAGTCATACCGTCAAACGAATTTCGCAAGGTGCTGCACACAACTCTCTCTCTCTGGTATTATGTCAGGTCCACCACAAGAAAAGGGCCTGTTCAGGCCACATCCCAACATGCTATCCCAGCTCTCACTACCAGCCTGATGGATGTCAGGAGATTTCGTTCCTTCAAACGGGCGCTTAACGAATGGCAGGTCTGCTTCGCCTCCACATCCTGCCTTTCTCAGGCTCTGATGTTTTATCTTCCTCTCTTTTCTCTTTCTCTCATTGGCCCCTGTTGTCTGAGATTGATGGTTTTGACTGGGACTGTCCTGCTAGGACAGAGTGACGGCCGTTCCATTAGAGACCCACAGCCAGGGGAATGTGGGAAAGGTGACAGTGTTAAGATCTTAGAAGTGAGGCTGGGTTACTGCTCTGTTCTGTGGGGAGATCAAGGGGAGATAGGTGTGATTTAGTAGATGTCTGCTCCCCCGCGCACACGCACACGCACACAAACACGCACACACACAGATTCACAATACAGCCTCTCCACATGGCCCTGGCTTCTGTCCTTTCACTGGAGATAAGGGCTCTTGACGTTGGGCCCTGGGCCTGGGAGGCCCTGGGAAGCTGTAATTGCTGAGGCTCCACTTTCTTCTCCCATGCAGGCTAGACCTTTAAACCCACCACTTCACTGACTACTGACAGGACCGACCGTTTCTCCTGGACCTTTAAACCCACCTTAGCCCTCCCCTTCACTGACTACTGACAGGACCGACCCTTCTTTCTGTTTGTCCTGGACCTTTAAACCCACCTCAGCCCTCCACGTCCCTGACTACTGACAGGACCGATCCTTCTTTCTGTTTGTCCTGGACCTTTAAACCCACCTCAGCCCTCCCCTTCCCTGACTACTGACAGGACCGACCCTTCTTTCTGTTTCTCCTGGACCTTTAAACCCACCTCAGCCCTCCCCTTCCCTGACTACTGACAGGACCGACCCTTCTTTCTGTTTCTCCTGGACCTTTAAACCCACCTCAGCCTTCCACTTCCCTGACTACTGACAGGACCGACCCTTCTTTCCTCTCCTTTTTTCTGTTTCTCCTGGCTTGTTGGAACTTTCTTTTCTATCCCTCTCTCCCTTTGGTTCCCCCTGTTTTGTTGCAGAGAGAAAGAGAGAGAGCAGGGAGAGAGAGAAAGAGAGAGCAGGGAGAGAAAGAGAGAGCAGGGAGAGAGAGAGAGAACAGGGAGAGAGAGAGCAGGGAGAGAGAGAGAGAACAGGGAGAGAGAGAGAACAGGGAGAGAGAGAGAGAAAGTAGGGAGAGAGAGAGAGAGAACAGGGAGAGAGTGAGAGAGAGAGAACAGGGAGAGAGAAAGAGAGAGAGAGAACAGGGAGAGAGAGAGAGAGAGAGAACAGGGAGAGAGAGAGAGAGAGAGAGAGAGAGAGAGAGAGAGAGAGAGAGAGAGAGCAGGGAGAGAGAGAGAGAATCACCTACAGAGAGATGAACTTGGAGAAGAGTCCCCTAAGTAAGCTGGTCCTGGGGCTCTGTTCACAAACACAAACAGACCCCACAGAGCCCCAGGACAACAACAACAACACAATTAGACCCAACCAAATCATGAGAAAACAAAAAGAGAATTACTTGACACATTGGAAAGAACAAACAAAAAAACAGAGCAAACTAGAATGCTATTTGGCCCTAAACAGAGAGTACACAGTGGCAGAATACCTGACCACTGTGACTGACCCAAACTTAAGGAAAGCTTTGACTATGTACAGACACAGTGAGCATAGCCTTGCTATTGAGAAAGGCCGCCGTAGGCAGACCTGGCTCTCAAGAGAAGACAGGCTATGTGCACACTGCCCACAAAATGAGGTGGAAACTGAGCTGCACTTCCTAACCTCCTGCCAAATGTATGACCATATTAGAGACACATATTTCCTCAGATTACAGCGATCCACAAAGAATTCGAAAACAAACCCAATTTTGATAAACTCCCTTATCTACTGGGTGAAAAACCACAGTGTGCCATCACAGCTGCAATATTTGTGACCTGTTGCCACAAGAAAAGGGCAACCAGTGAAGAACAAACACCATTGTAAATACAACCCATATTTATGTTTATTTATTTTCCCATTTGTACTTTAACTATTTGCACATTGTTACAACACTGTATATATACATAATGACATTTGAAATGTCTTTATTCTTTTGAAACTTCTGAGTGTAATGTTTACTGTTAATATTTATTGTTTATTTCACTTTTGTTTACTATCTACTTCACTTGCTTTGGCAATGCTAACATATGTTTCCCATGCCAAAAAAGCCCTTAAATTGAATTGAATTGAATTGAGAGAACAGGGAGAGGGAGAACAGGGAGATAGAGAGAGAACAGAGAGAGAGAGAGAGAGAGAGAGAGAGAGAGAACAGAGAGAGAGAGAACAGAGAGAGAGAGAGAGAGAGAGAGAGAGAGAGAGAGAGAGAGAGAGAGAGAGAGAGAGATGGGGGAAGAAGGGAGGGAGGTAGGGAGAAAGACAGACAGACCGACCATGGTACATCCTTATTTGCTCATTCCTGTATTTGTTTGCTTTATATTGAAATATAAAACCCACAGGCCTCTATCAGACCCATCCAGGAGCAGATATATATCCTCAGTAATGGAAAAGACAGACCCTCCCTAGTCCCTATGAGCTCAACCCTGTCATAGCCCCATACTTTAACTGCACTTCAGAGCCGTTTTCACACTCTATGGTTAGGAGACACACACAGATACAGCCTCTCTCTCTTATCTGCTCCTCTTTCCTTTATGTTTCTGTTCAGCTCTCAGCCGCATGTTTTTCTTGCACAGTGTTACGCAAAGATGTTATAAATATAAATAAATTGGTCATTTAGCAGACGCTCTTATCCAGAGCGACTTACAGGAGCAATTAGGGTTAAGTGCCTTGCTCAAGGGCACATCGACAGATTTTTCACCTAGTCGGCTCGGGGATTAGAACCAGCAACCTTTCGGTTACTGGCACAACGCTCTTAACCACTAAGCTACCTGCATACTCTCCTCTACCACAGACTAGCTAGGCTAGCTCCTGGCCTGAAGCACCAGCAGTACAGCACATTCATCAGCCTTTTCTAATAACTACGGTCAAATTCAAACCCAGAGAGCACAGATGTTATAACTATAGTTGAGTAATGAGAGTATGAACAAAGAAAGCCTTACTCCCATAGAGACACATATTGCTATGCATGTCCACTCTAGTGTTCTATTTAATTCTGTGCTTACTCCATTCACACATACAGTCAGTCAAGTCCCTAGTCTGTTTAGGTTTTCCCAGTTTTTCTTGGGGAATATATAGTTTTCCTAAAGGGAAAACGTCCTCTTAGTCTAACGTTGCAAGGGCCGAGTGTGTGTTTGTAGACAGATGAGATTCGGAGGAAGCTCCCTTTCAAACTCGGCTGCTGCACATCTCAGGAATGTTTCAAGTTTAAACAGAGGGGAGGGGCGATGAGCGGTGGAGACAGCAGAGAGGAAATTACAAGCCCGAGGAGAAGAGAGGCTGACGCTCAACGGCTGCATTCCTCCCAGGATGACAGCAGACCTGGGTTCAACCACTGTCCGAAATCTTCCAAATACTTTAAGCGTTTGCTTTAGCCTGCCTGGAGTGTCAGGTGGGCGTGGTTTGCACTTTTAGGACTTTTGTATTGGCTAAAGTATTTGAAATGATTTGAAATACTATTTGAACCCAGGTCTGGAACAGACATGACTATCCGTCAGGTTGGGTTAGCTGTATTCCGTACATTTCTATCTGCAACGTTTCATCTCACTGTCTATCTGTCTATTTCCTGTCTGTGTCCTCTTCCTCATCTAACGCTCCGACCCTTGACTTAATGCCACAGCGTCACCTGTCACTCAATGCAGAGGGATCAACGACAGCTCATAGTCTATTGACACAGTATTCACTCTATTATGTATTCATGCCAGGTTTAAATCTGCCTGGTTAGTGATCAGACCTGTAGAAGACACTCTGGTTAGAGTGATCAGACCTAGAAGTAAGAAACTGATCAGTTTTTCATTTTAGATGATAATGAATAAGAATATATGGACAGCACTCCTATTCTGAGACTCTTTATGAATCCTGGCCCTGGCGGTGTGTAGATAACTCCCTCTATCTCCCTCTCTGCCTGCCCCAGACTCATGGCTCCCTCTGGGTTATCAGATTCTCTGGACCCGCGTCGGACTGAGGCACAGTCAAATAAACACAGACCCCAGAGAGCAAGAATCCCAACATTGGATTTCTTAGGAAAATATTCCAAACTTCATCTATTTAGCTCCCCTCCTTATGTCTCTCTCTCTCACACTTTCTTTCATGTCAGCCTCCCCTCTCTCTCCTCCTCTCCCGACACTCATACCTCCATCTATACTGCATGGCTCCCTTGATCTTGTGTATTCTGGCCCTGCTCCCCTATACCCGTCCCCGGCCTGTATCCTCCAGCGCCTGGCTGGCTCCCTCTGTTTCAGGGCGAGGTGTGATTGGTTGATGTTTGTTCTGTACCGCTTCTCACAAATACATCCATACTGTATGTGTCTATGTTGTGACAGACCTAGGTTCAAATAGTATTTGCTTTCTTTTAAATACTTTTGGTGTTCGCTTGATTCTGCCTGGAGTGCCAGATGAGCGGGGCTTGCACTTTAGAGACTATTCCATTGGTTCCATTGCGCCAGGCCAGCTTGCAAAACGTCTGTTGCTTGAGTCCCCCTTTCCCCAGCCTTCATCCCCTGTTATTCTTCCCCAATCCCTTTGTTTTCTCTTGTTCTCTCCTCACAGCACGGCAGATCCATCCAGCCACACTCTCTCCCCTTTCTGTCCTTCGCTCTGTCCTTCCATCTACCTCTTCATCATTTCCCAACTCTGTAATGCTACCAGTCCTCCTGCTTTTTGTTATAGACTGTATTTTCCTTCTGTTGACTTTATGGCTGAAGCAAAGGAAATACTCAAGCCACGTTTTAGAAGCTTCAGCAAAGGCACACATAAGCCGAACGAAGCCATAGTTAAGAACCTGCTCTGGTAGAAAAATCCTATTAATTTAGAATAACTTTATTTTCCTGTGAGGGAAGATCTATACACATGCAATGTTGAAGTGCAGTTCAGACGGACCACCAGTTACATGAGCATGGGCAGAAATCCATTACAATCCACTGAATACCATTATCAGTCCATTTAAATGTATTCCCCCAGGCGTTGTGTTTAAACCCATGGGATAACTATGACCCCTCACCCCTACTACCCATTACACTGTGGTCAAATGGCAGACTGCACCCCCATCAGATGCTATCTTCACTGTCTGAACAAGATTTTCCATAAACAATTACTAGGCCTATACCTAATGCTGATTGTGTCCAACACAGTACTTTTTACATTGTTGGCAAAAAAAAGTTAAGTTAGTACTTCTTGCACTGTTGGCAGAAGTTAAGAGGTATTTTTCGCAGAGTTAGCAGGTGTTAGCTGTTGATAGCTGTTATTGAGTTAACTGCTGGCTACTTTGTTAACCTGACCCAATGGCACTATACTAAAGCTACTTTATTGGTATTTGGCTGTATAACAACACATCTCTGCCCAGCCTTGGCTTTAACATGTAATGACTTGGAACATAACAATAGGAATGTGTAGCTAAGGAAATGCATCCAAGATATTACCACTACACCTCTCTTCTTTAACGCATCCAGTTTCAAGGAACTACAGGTGAAAAAAACATGGCCAGGAACTTTTTCATATCAAGGGTTGTGATTTCAAGGAAGAGTGGAAAGAGAAAAGAGAGGTATGTTGTAAGAGGAGGAAAATAAATGCCATAGTGGTGCCGTGATGTGAAGGGATGATACTGGGCTAGAAATCAACTTTCATGGCCTTTGTGTGTCCCACCCCCCTTTCCTCTTTCCCCTGCCTCCCAGCCCTTACATCTCCTCTCCAACTCTTGACATTCGAGGCTGTGTTTTTCGGTAAAGAAAATGTACAATCAAAATAAAGAACAGTAAAAGAGCACAGGGAAACTCCAGAGGGGGAAAAAACAAATTGCAGATATGCAGTGGAAGTGTACTCCGTGGCTCCGTTTCAACCGTAATATCTACTTGGCACAAGCCCTGTGCATTTTTGGTAGTTTTATATGGCCGCAACTAAAACCAGCTTTTGAAGGAAGAGGTTGCATGCCTGCCAGTGAATTAATGAAACGCTAGCCGCAAAAATGCTAAAAACCTGCTCTGTTTCATTCTGCAAAGTTCATCATATGTCATGGCCATCATCAGTGGGGTTAAATGATAACAGTGTTATTACACACAGGCGCCTACTGCTTGTGTTGTCTGCTGAGAGTAGGAGCTAGAATGAGAGACGGAACAAAGATAGAGAGAGTGATAAAGGTGAAGATGATGATGGTCCATTCATCGTTAGAGAGGCAAGGAAGCAGAGTGTCACGGTTCAGACAGACGACAAGAGGACCACAATTGCGTCACACCAGAAAGTTTATTTAAACTTAAAGGGAAAGGGATGTAGGGAGTGAGTGAAGGCTCCAGGGGTTATCCCGTCCGATGTGCTGGGTCTGTGCCTCCCCCAGTGGCAGCGATCGTCCGATGACGCCTGGTGGTTGGTGGTCCAGAAGTCCTGGGGGAGGAAACACAGACACAACGGGGCGGAATGAAACCAGGCAGCAGTACAGTTCAAGGGAAATCCAAAATACGTAGTAGCAAGGCAGAAGGCTGGTCAGAGTTACCGGGATTGAAGAGTAGTCAGGAGTCGTAATGGCAGAAGCAGGTCTGGATCTCCTGAGGCAGAAGAGTATCCCAAAAACAGGCAGGTCCGGGGTCACAAAACCAGGGTGAGCCAGAAGCGCGAGCAAACAGGTTCCGGGTGTGAGCTTTGCAGGCGATCTGACCCCCGGAGAGCTGAAAGACAGGGCCTTAAATACTGGGAGAGGTTAGTGGGTAATGCAGCGCAGCTGGCAGAGTAATTAGAGCCGAGCAGAGCAGGGACAGGTGGAGCTAGTTAGGCTGAGTAGAGAGAGGGAGGTGAGCAGAGTGGAAGATAGTGGAAACAAATTAAGGTGGTAACCCGGTGGAGTGAGAGGGCTCATGACAGAACCCCCCAAGGGACGGCCCCAGAAGTCCCAAGAGCAACACCACGCGGGCGGGAGGAGGGGAGCCGGAGGAGGGCTAGAACTCCTCCGAACGGTCCGAGTGAACGTCCTCATCTCGGAGGAAGCCGGAGGGCTGTGGTCGGGAGATGGGACAGGTCCCGAGACAGGATCAGGCACAGGACAGGAAGCCGAGCGGGCCGGACGGTTAGGGACCCCTCTGGGGCGGCCCCTCACGGATTGCAGGTTGATCAGGATGCCGTTGGTGGAAAGCGGTGATGAGAGTCCTATCCACAATCCGACTAGCTGGCACCCAGGTCCTTTCCTCAGGTCCGTAGCCCTCCCAGTCAATGAGGTACTGAGACCCCTACCCCTCCGTCTGGACCGAAGCAGGCGGCGGACGGTGTAAACCAGACCACCATCGACGAGCCGTGGAGGAGGAGGACAAGGCGCAGCAGGGACCAGCGGACTCCTGGGCACAGGCAGGGGCTGCAGCAATCCAGCTGGGGGGCTGGCAGAACGACTTGTGTTGGTTGCAGATGGGGCAGGCTTGGGACGAATCCCCGTACATCCTTCCTCAGAGAGGGCCACCAGAACCTCTGGGCGAGCAGGTTGTAAGTGCGGGTGGAGCCAGGGTGACAAGCTAGGCGGGAGTCATGTCCCCACTGAACGACCTGGGACCTCAGGTCTTCGGGGACAAAAAGGCGGTCAGCTGGGCAAGTGCTGGGACCTGGCTGGTTACGGAGAGCCTCCAGCACCTGTTCCTCAACAGCCCAGGTCAGAGCTGCAACGATGCAGGGACTTGGCAGAATCGACACAGGGTCCTTGGAGGGGTCAGGAGCGGAGTTAGTAGGTACTGGCCGAGGGGGTAGTGTGGCGGCAAGCAGGCAGGTTCGGTGGCAGTCCTCTCCCCACTCCCTGATCACCCCGGTCACCCAGTCGAGCTGAGGGTTGTGCCGGGCGGAGCCATGGGTAACCCAGGATGAGGGGTTGGCCTGGAGAGGGGGAGCAGGTGAAACTGGATAGTTTCTTGATGGTTTCCGGACAGACCCATCGAGACCGGGGCCGTGACATGAGTGACCGATCCGAGTAAGTGTCCGTCCAGTGCCCGGGCAGGAATAGGAGGTGTCAAACGGAGGTTCTCCAGTCCCAGTTGGCGTGCCAGCTTGATGTCCATTATGTTGGCTTCGGGCGCCAGAATCCACCAGAGCAGCCAGGGTGTGAGTTGAGTCAGGGAGGCGGAGGTGAACTTGCAGCAGGGGTTTGCGGTCGGAGGACTGGATGGTCATTGAACTCAACCGGACTCCCCCTATGCCCGGTGAGCTTCGGCCCTTTAAAGGGCAGGTTACCACACGATGTCCATCACCTCCACAATAGAGGCAGAGGTTTGAGGTGAAGCGTCGCTGGCGCTCTGCAGGAGTGAGAGAGGCTCGCCCAATCTCCATAGGCTCAGACTGATCAAGCTGACCTGGGTGAGTGGCAGTAGATGACAGGAGCCCAGTCGGATCTCTCCGAATGCCGGTAGTAGGTGGACCTTGGCGCCCCCTCCCACGACGACGGGTCTGTATCCTACCGTCGATCCTGACAGTCAGTGCGATGGCTTCATCAAGAGTGGAAGGCAGTTCATGGGAGACCAACTCGTCCTTGATATAGTCAGCCAAACTATGGAAGAACGCGTCCACCAACGATGGTGTGTTCCAAGAACTTCGTCTAGCCAGGGTTCGGAAGTCGATGGAATGGTCTGCGACTGTACGTCTGCCTTGTCGAATACTGAACAGTTCACGAGACGCCTCTGCGGTTGGGGGAATCCAGGTCAAACACCTTCAGCATCTCCTCAGCAAACAGGTCGAAGGTTGCACATGCGGGGTTTGACGTTCGAACTCTGCTGTTCCCCAGAGTCGAGCTCGGCCCGTCAGGTGAGTGATGGCATACCCAACTTTAGCCCCCTCCGTGGCGAAGGTCCTTGGCTGCAAGGAGAACTGAAGTCGGCAGCTAGTCAGGAATGGCCGGACCTGGGTTGAATCGCCGTTGAACCGCTCGGGGTTTCCAATCTTGGGTTCCGAGCAGCGGCTGCAATGACCGGGCAGGTAACTCGGGGGCAGGGCTGGTGGGCAGACTGGCTGGGGTCAGGTTGGTGAGGAGTTGAATGATCATGGCGAGTTGTTGTTGCTGCTGCTGGGACTGCTGCTGGTGCTGCTGGAACTGCTGATGCTGTTGGTGGCCGACCTGAAGCAGAGAGGAGATGACGCGCTCATGCGGCCTAGCTCTCTCTCAGTGTGTTCCAGGCGTAGCATGGCGGTGGGTTGCTCAGGCTCTTCGGTTTCCATGTCGGGGGAAGTGTGCGCTGAGTCCATGATGGTCAGATCGTGACTGTCACGGTTCAGACAGACGACAAGAGGACCACAATTGCGTCACACCAGAAAGTTTATTTAAACTTAAAGGGGAAAGGGATGTAGGGAGTGAGTGAAGGCTCCAGGGGTTATCCCGTCCGATGTGCTGGGTCTGTGCCTCCCCCAGTGGCAGCGATGCGTCCGATGACGCCGGTGGTTGGTGGTCCAGAAGTCCTGGGGGGGGGAGGAAACACAGACACAACGGGGCGGAATGAAACCAGGCAGCAGTACAGTTCAAGGGAAATCCAAAATACGTAGTAGCAAGGCAGAAGGCTGGTCAGAGTTACCGGGATTGAAGAGTAGTCAGGAGTCGTAATGGCAGAAGCAGGTCTGGATCTCCTGAGGCAGAAGAGTATCCCAAAAACAGGCAGGTCCGGGGTCACAAAACCAGGGTGAGCCAGAAGCGCGAGCAAACAGGTTCCGGGTGTGAGCTTTGCAGGCGATCTGACCCCGGAGAGCTGAAAGACAGGGCCTTAAATACTGGGAGAGGTTAGTGGGTAATGCAGCGCAGCTGGCAGAGTAATTAGAGCCGAGCAGAGCAGGGACAGGTGGAGCTAGTTAGGCTGAGTAGAGAGAGGGAGGTGAGCAGAGTGGAAGATAGTGGAAACAAATTAAGGTGGTAACCCGGTGGAGTGAGAGGGCTCATGACACAGAGACAACTTTTTGGACAGATAAACTTGGACAAAAGATTTCCAGACTTTGGGAACAATGTGGAAATGGCCACAACAAAACAACCAGATTATTCTTCAATGTGACACAGAAGCAACTAGACCAAGTTTAATCAATTCAATCAGTAATGAACTAGAACAGTGTGATTAGCTATAAGCTAATGACTTGTTGTGGGCAGGCGGCTACAGTATGACCTAATGCAGGACGTGATAATGTGTCTCTCTGCAGGCAAAATACTCATATATCGAAGAGTTAGCAGAGAGAGGGGACCTTGAGACTGACTGGCAATGTTTAGTAAAAGTGGAAGGGTAAGGGCGGAAGTTACCGTAACCATGGTGGCACTATCTCTGTAGATCAGGGTTGTGTTTTCAGAGTGGAGAGTGTGATCTCTGCCTCACAATGTTGCTACAAGGTTGCAGCAAAGTTCTGCATTGGTTGAAAGGGTGGGTCAGTGCTACAAGTGAGGAAAGACAGAGGGAAAGAAAGGAAGAGCGCGATAGAAAGGAAAATTAATATGGGAAAGTTTCAGTCATTGTCTAGGACGTTTTTAGTGTTGCACCCTTTCAACCCATCAAGCAACTCAGAACAGAGAGTTATCTGGGAGTATTATGGGTAAATTTGTCAGGACAATCACTCCTATACAAGAAGAATCCAGGTAGTACCCCCAAACAGCAACTAAAGTCCCATTAAAATGGCGCTTAAGAAACTCCCTAAAGTGAACAAATTCAACCTGAAGCTACTTGAGGGTGTCTACATTTTCCACTAACACAGAGAGCAGGGCTCCTCCTCCCACCCACAATCCACTTAAATCATGAAATTTTTTCTAAATGTTGAAACCTGCTTTACCAAATAAAAGCAGCATTAAAAAGAAAAAGTGAAAACACTGCAGGTCGAAAAAAGGAATACTTGAATATAAATCAGATGATTGTGTCTCCGTGGCTCAGGTTTAAAGGGAGAGAAAATAATGGGCACCGTCGCAGTCTCCCTGCAGTGTCCAATAAAACCAAGCTTGGCGTATTTCACCCCGACATGAACTGCGGATATTAAACCCCCCCACACTGTCCTTATAAGCCCAGAGAGCGAGAGAGAGAAAGGTAGGGAGGGAGAGAAAGAGAGAGGTAGAGCGAGAGAAAGAGAGAGGTAGAGCGAGAGAGAGAGAGAGAGAAGGGGAGGACAGAAGGAGGAAAAATAGCAAAAAAAAGATTTTCACTCTAACTCTACCTCAAGGCCACTAACCCGTGCGATGAATCCATCAGAACAAAGGATGATAAACGTCTTCAATGACTCACTTGAGCGGCTCGTCTTCCCTTTATCTGCCATCCATTCCCTCCTTTTTCTTTCCTCCTTTCCCTCGTTCTCTTTCAACTCAAGTCTAAGTTACAGTGGGGAGAACAAGTATTTGATACACTGCCGATTTTGCAGGTTTTCCTACTTACAAAGCATGTAGAGGTCTGTAATTTTTATCATAGGTACACTTCAACTGTGAGAGACGGAATCTAAAACAAAAATCCAGAAAATCACATTGTGTGATTTTTAAGTAATTAATTTGCATTTTATTGCATGACATAAGTATTTGATACATCAGAAAAGCAGAACTTAATGTTTGGTACAGAAACCTTTGTTTGCAATTACAGAGATCATACGTTTCCTGTAGGTCTTGACCAGGTTTGCACAAACTGCAGCAGGGATTTTGGCCCACTCCTCCATACAGACCTTCTCCAGATCCTTCAGGTTTCGGGGGCTGTCGCTGGGCAATACGGACTTTCAGCTCCCTCCAAAGATTTTCTATTGGGTTCAGGTCTGGAGACTGGCTAGGCCACTCCAGGACCTTGAGATGCTTCTCTACGGAGCCACTCCTTAGTTGCCCTGGCTGTGTGTTTCGGGTAGTTGTCATGCTGGAAGACCCAGCCACGACCCATCTTCAATGCTCTTACTGAGGGAAGGAGGTTGTTGGCCAAGATCTCGCGATACATGGCCCCATCCATCCTCCCCTCAATAC
This sequence comes from Coregonus clupeaformis, assembly GCF_020615455.1. NCBI lineage: Eukaryota > Metazoa > Chordata > Actinopteri > Salmoniformes > Salmonidae > Coregonus > Coregonus clupeaformis. Next base: position 21,726,576 of record NC_059226.1, on the reverse strand, counting down.
GGTGCAGTCGTCCTGTCCCCTTTGCAGAAAAGCATCCCCAAAGAATGATGTTTCCACCTCCATGCTTCACGGTTGGGATGGTGTTCTTGGGGTTGTACTCATCCTTCTTCTTCCTCCAAACACGGCGACTGGAGTTTAGACCAAAATGCTCTATTTTTGCTCCACATGACCTTCTCCCATTCCTCCTCTGGATCATCCAGATGGTCATTGGCAAATTTCAGACGGGCCTGGACATGCGCTGGCTTGAGCAGGGGGACCTTGCGTGCGCTTCAGGATTTTAATCCATGACGGCGTAGTGTGTTACTAATGGTTTTCTTTGAGACTGTGGTCCCAGCTCTCTTCAGGTCATTGACCAGGTCCTGCCGTGTAGTTCTGGGCTGATCCCTCACCTTCCTCATGATCATTGATGCCCCACGAGGTGAGATCTTGCATGGAGCCCCAGACCGAGGGTGATTGACCGTCATCTTGAACTTCTTACATTTTCTAATAATTGCACCAACAGTTGTTGCCTTCTCACCAAGCTGCTTGCCTATTGTCCTGTAGCCCATCCCAGCCTTGTGCAGGTCTACAATTTTATCCCCTGATGTCCTTACACAGCTCTCTGGTCTTGGCCATTGTGGAGAGGGGGTTGGAGTCTGTTTGATTGAGTGTGTGGACAGGTGTCTTTTATACAGGTAACGAGTTCAAACAGGTGCAGTTAATACAGGTAATGAGTGGAGAACAGGAGGGCTTCTTAAAGAAAAACTAACAGGTCTGTGAGAGCCGGAATTCTTACTGGTTGGTAGGTGATCAAATACTTATGTCATGCAATACAATGCAAATGAATTACTTAAAAATCATACAATGTGATTTTCTGAATTTTTGTTTTAGATTCCGTCTCTCACAGTTGAAGTGTACCTATGATAGAAATTACAGACCTCTACATGCTTTGTAAGTAGGAAAACCTGCAAAATCGGCAGTGTATCCTACCGATCCTTGACTTCGGCGATGTAATTTACAAAATAGCCTCCAACACTCTACTCAGCAAATTGGATGTAGTCTATCACAGTGCCATCCGTTTTGTCTCCAAAGCCCCATACACTACCCACCACTGTGACCTGTACGCTCTTGTTGGCTGGTCCTCACTACATGTTCGTCGTCAAACCCACTGGCTCCAGGCCATCTATAAATCACTGCTAGGTAAATCCCCGCCTTATCTTAGCTCATTGGTCACCATAGCAGCACCCACCCGTAGTCTGCGCTCCAGCAGGTATATCTCACTGGTCATTCCCAAAGCCAACACCTCCTTTGGCCGCCATTCCTTCCAGTTCTCTGCTGCCAATGACTGGAACGAATTGCAAAAATCTCTGAAGCTGGAGACTCTTATCTCCCTCAATAACTTTAAGCATCAGTTGTCAGAGCACCTTACCGATCACTGCACCTGTACACAGCCCATCCGAAATTAGCCCACCCAACTACCTCATCCCTATATTGTTATTTATTTTGCTCTTTTGCACCCCAGTATCTCTATTTGCACATAATGTAACGATCCCGGCAGTCTGAGTCGGGTCCTGTCTGGTGACCAGTGTTTTGGGTTCGTAGTCTCCTGTTTCCCGAGGGTTCGGGAACGCTCCGGGGAGCTCTCTGGTTTTCCGCACCTGCATCCCGTCAGCAATCTGCACACCTGGCCCTCATCATCACCCTTTTTAGGTTCTGGCCAAACATCCAGTTCCTGCCGGATCGTTAGCCATGAACATCACACGTCCCGGAACCTTCACCCACCTCTGCCTGATGGTGGCGGCTGCCGAGCCATCACTGGACCTTGTGCTGCACCCCCAACTACTCATCCACGCCCGCCCGCTCTGTCCCTGGATTATTCTGCACCTTTGGTTGTATCTAAATAAACCCTCACCTTCGCTCAACTCTCCTTGTCCTGGTCTGCTTCTGGGTTCTGGCTGAGGGAACTGTGACAGAACGATCCGGCCAAATATGAACCCAGCGGACCTGGACTCTGTTCGCCATGCCATTACCCAGCAGGAGAAGATGTTGGGCCATCATAGCAGGGTACTACAGGAGATCGCGTTGTCAGTTCGAACCTTTCTACCGGCCTGACGGAGGTCCAGAACCAACGCCAGTGTCCGGTGGAGGACCCACTACCGGTTTCACCCATCTCGCCTGCCGCTTCTGAAGTTGTGTCCCTCCGTGAGCCCAAGGTTCCGACGCCGGATAAGTATGAGGGGGAGCTGGGAAGATGCCGTTCCTTCCTTATGCAGTGTGGATTAGTGTTCGATCTACAGCCCTACTCTTATGCCACTGACAAGGCTAGGATAGCCTTTTGATTGAGTTGCTGCGTGGTCGAGCGCTGGAGTGGGCTTCAGCCGTTTGGGAACGACAGGATCCCTGCATGGCTTCATACCAGGGGTTCACGGCCGAGATGAGGAAGCTCTTCGACCATTCCGTCCGAGGGAGGGACGCAGCTAGGCGTCTGTTTTCTCTTCACCAAGGAACTCGCAGCGTGGCCGACTTCGTGATCGAGTTCAAGACGTTGGCTGTGGAGAGTGGATGGAACGAGGAGTCTTTGCAAGCGGCCTTTTACCAGGGCCTGTCGGAGCAGCTCAAGGATGAGTTGATCTCCTATCCGGAGCCTAGTGACCTGGACAGCTTGGTAGCCTTGTCTATTCGGGTGGATAATCGAGTCCGAGAGCGAAGGAGGGAGAAGCAATGGGGTCCGTCCAATCGATCAGCTTCTCAGTTCCCAGTCGGGTCGGGTGGTGGACCAGAACACGTCGATCATTCTCCACCACTAAGGATTAGTGGGAGAGGACTCTCTCCCGATTCTGAACCCATGCAAGTGGGGCGGCACGGGTTAACCAAGGAGGAGCGTCAACATAGACGTAAGACCAACTGCTGCCTCTACTGTGGTCGCTCGGGACATTACATCTCCACTTGTTCCCGGCGGTCGTCAACTGCCCGGCTCGCTAAAGTTGGGAGGACTTTTAGCGAGCCAGTTTCAACCTCTCAGTACCTCTGTCAGACCCCGCTTCCCGGCTACCCTTGTGAACAGGAATCAGAGCTTAGCGCTTAACGCTTTTATCGATTCAGGTGCCGATGGAAGCTTTCTTGATGCCGAAGTTGGTGGAACAGCTGGGGCTTTCCAAGGAGCAATTGCCGGAAGCCATTGAAGCGACCACTCTGAACGGCAGTAGTCTGGCACGTATCACGATGAGGACTGAACCGGTTAAGATGCGGTTGTCGGGGAATCATTCTGAGATGATTTCATTTTTTCATTCTGCCGTCTTCCCATGTTCCTCTGGTCCTTGGATACCCCTGGCTGAAGGAACACAATCCCACGTTCGATTGGGTGACGGGCAAGGTAACGAGTTGGAGCCTTGATTGTCATGCTAACTGTCTCAAGACTGCCTGCCCCCATTCGGTTCCCAGTCAGGTGATTGAGGCTAAACCCCCCAGATTTGTCCCTGGTTCCCGAGACATATCACGATTTGGGGGAAGTTTTCAGTAAGCAGAAGGCTCTGTCACTTCCTCCCCACCGACCATATGATTGTGCCATCAACCTGGTTCCTGGAGCTGTCTACCCCAAGGGAAGGTTATACAGTATCTCCCGACCTGAACGTGAGGCGTTGGAGACCTACATCAAGGAGTCCCTAGCTGCTGGTCTCGTTCGTTCCTCGTCATCACCCCTGGGGGCAGGATTCTTCTTTGTGGGAAAGAAGGATGGCTCTCTGACCGTGTATTGATTATCGGGGGTTGAATGACATCACGGTCAAGAACAAGTATCCCCTGCCCTTGATGAGTTCTGCCTTCGACTCCTTACAGGGTGCTACGGTGTTCACCAAGCTAGACCTACGCAATGCGTATCACCTGGTCCGGATCAGAGAGGGGGACGAGTGGTTGACGGGTTTCAATACACCGATGGGTCACTTCGAGTATCAGGTGATGCCGTTTGGACTGACCAATGCTCCAGCGGTATTCCAGAGTATGGTGAACGACGTCCTGAGAGATATGATCGGTCTCTTCGTGTTTGTTTACCTGGGATGACATTCTGATCTTCTCGAAGGAACCTTCCGACCACGTCCAGCATGTCCGGCAGGTTCTGCAGCGATTGTTGGAGAATCGCCTGTTCGGTGAAGGCCGAGAAGTGCGAGTTTCACGCCCACACTACATCCTTTCTCGGGTACATCATCTCCAGGGGTGAGATTAGGATGGATCAGGAGAAGGTTAGAGCGGTTCTGGAATGGGCCCAGCCCGTACGCAGATTGCAACTCCAGAGATTTTTGGGGTTTGCGAATTTCTACCGCAGATTCATCCGGGATTACAGCCGTGTGGCCGCTCCATTAACTGCCTTGACTTCCAGTATCAGGACCTTCAAGTGGAATCCGGAGGCGGATCGAGCGTTTCTGGATTTGAAGAGGCGATTCACCAACGCACCGATTCTCTCTCAACCGGACACGGCCCGTCAGTTCGTCGTTGAAGTGGACGCGTCTGATGTGGGAGTTGGCGCCATCCTGTCGCAGCGATGCTCCACGGACAGTAAACTCCATCCCTGCGCCTACTACTCTCGCCGCTCGCCTGCAGAGAGGAATTACGATGTGGGTAACCGGGAGCTTCTCGCGGTGAAACTTGCCTTGGAGGAGTGGCGCCACTGGTTGGAGGGGGCGGAGCAACCGCTTATTGTCTGGACTGACCACAAGAATCTTGCTTACGTGCAATCGGCTAAACGTCTCAACTCCCGTCAGGCCAGGTGGGCGTTGTTTTTCGGACGATTCAAGTTTGCCCTGACGTTCCGACCTGGATCTAAGAACGGCAAGGCGGACGCCTTGTCCCGGATGTTCTCCAAGACGGAGGAGAGTGGGTCCAAGACCGAGACTATTCTCCCCCGGAACTGCGTCGTGGGAGCAGTGATGTGGAAGATTGAGGAGGAGGTGCTGGCGGCCCTTCGGACTCAGCCCGGTCCCGGTAACGGTCCACCCGGTCGGTTGTTTGTGCCTGAGTCGGTTCGCCCTGCTGTCCTCAAATGGTCCCACGCCAGCAAGATGGCTTGTCACCCTGGCGTGGCTCGGACAATGGCGTTTCTTCGCAGACGTTTTTGGTGGCCTGCCATGGCCGAGGATACGCGGGGTTTTGTTGCTGCCTGTCCAGTGTGTGCGCAGAATAAGAGTACCAATCGGCCCAGCTCTGGACTACTTCACCCCCTTCCTATTCCCGGCGTCCATGGTCGCATCTGGCCCTGGACTTCGCCACGGGGTTGCCCGCTTCTGAGGGGAACACGGTCGTTCTGACTATCGTGGACAGATTCAGCAAGTTCGCCCACTTTGTGCCTATTGCCAAGCTTCCTCTGCCTCGGAGACGTCCGAGATCCTGGTTAGGGAGGTTTTCAGGGTCCACGGTTTGCCCAGTGATATCGTTTCCGACCGTGGCCCTCAGTTTACCTCTGCTGTCTGGAAGTCCTTCTGTTTGGCCATTGGAGCTACAGTCAGTCTCACATCTGGTTTTCACCCCCAATCCAATGGTCAGGCGGAGAGAGCCAACCAGAAGATGGAATCCACGCTACGCTGTCTGGTCTCTTCCAACCCCACCTCCTGGGCCTCTCAGTTGCCTTGGGTTGAGTATGCCCACAATACTCTCCCTACATCTGCCACTGGGATGTCTCCTTCCAGTGCCTGTATGGCTACCAACCTCCCCTGTTCCCTTCTCAGGAGAGGGGAGCTATCAGTGCCTTCTGTTCAGGCTCATATTCGTCGTTGCCACCGGACCTGGCATCGGGCCAGAAAGGCACTCCTTAGAGGTTCGGATCGGTATCAGCTCCAGGCGAATCGTCGCCGGATCCCCCGCTCCCACCTATACCATCGGAGATAGGGGTTTGGTTGGCCACACGGGATCTTCCGTTACGGACTGAGTCTAGGAAGTTGTTACCGAAGTTCATTGGTCCGTTTGTGGTGGAGAAGGTGATCAATCCGGTGGCAGTTCGACTCAAACTACCGAGGACGCTCAGAGTCCATCCCACCTTTCATGTCTCCTGCCTCAAGCCTGTCTTCCTCAGTCCTCTGTTGCCTCCTCCGCCTCCTCCTCCTCCTCCTCGGATGATCGGAGGTGGTCCTGCCTACACGGTGGCGTCGCATCATGGATTCCAGACGGCGGGGCCGGGGTTTCTCAGTATCTCGTGGACTGGGAGGGGTATGGTCCTGAAGAGAGGAGTTGGATTCCGCGGCGACAGGTCCTAGATGCTGACCTCATCAGGGATTTCTACCGCCTCCATCCTGGCGCTCCGGGAGGTCCGCCCGGTGGCGTTGGTCGGAGGGGGGGTACTGTAACGATCCCGGCAGTCTGAGTCGGGTCCTGTCTGGTGACCAGTGTTTTGGGTTCGTAGTCTCCTGTTTCCCGAGGGTTCGGGAACGCTCCGGGGAGCTCTCTGGTTTTCCGCACCTGCATCCCGTCAGCAATCTGCACACCTGGCCCTCATCATCACCCCTTTTAGGTTCTGGCCAAACATCCAGTTCCCGCCGGATCGTTAGCCATGAACATCACACGTCCGGAACCTTCACCCACCTCTGCCTGATGGTCGGGCGGCTGCCGAGCCATCACTGGACCTTGTGCTGCACCCCCAACTACTCATCCACGCCGCCCGCTCTGTCCCTGGATTATTCTGCACCTTTGGTTGTATCTAAATAAACCCTCACCTTCGTTCAACTCTCCTTGTCCTGGTCTGCTTCTGGGTTCTGGCTGAGGGAACTGTGACACATAATCTCTTGCACATCTAGCATTCCAGTGTTAATACTATTGTAATTATTCTGCACTATAGCCTATTTATTGCCTTACCTCCATAACTTGCTACATTTGCACACACTGTATATATATTTTCTGTTGTATTTCTGACTTTATGTTTTTTTTTACCCCATATGTAACTCTGTTGTTTTTATTGCACTACTTTGCTTTATCTTGGCCAGGTCACAGTTGTAAATGAGAACCTGTTCTCAACTGGCTTACCTGGTTAAATAAAGGTGAAATAAAAAATAAATAAAAAAGTATCAAATACTTGTTCTCCCCACTGTATGTGATCTTACAGGTGTTCTGTCTCGGGCCTGAAGAGGCTGGGTCTCAGGTGAATCCGGGGTGTAAATTACTTGACATGCCCATCTGACACTATCCTCCCTTTGGATACAAAAGCGCCTCTCTCAGCATCTCTGAGTTTCCACTGTATTTCACAGACGTGTTTAGTAAGGAGCGTTGGCCGTAGTTTCGAGTAATGACAACATTCGAATGTTAGGTTATTTATACTGAGCGTTTTGGTCAGGAAAGCAGCTCAAGGACCCAAGTTTAGAGCACTGCAAGCTAAATCACACACAGATGCATGCACACATGCACTATATCGTATATCACGTACTTACAGTCACAAAACAGAGACTTGGTACAGTTATGAAACTGGAGAAATGAGAGGGAAACTTGTCAACCCTCCACATCAAATCAAATGTTATTCGTCACAGTTAACAGTAGGTATAAAAGGTGCAGTGAAATGCTAACACGCTAGCTCCCTCAACAATGCAGTACAATATCGATATCAATAATAATAAAAAAGTTGAATTGAAAATAATAAGTCAGAGGAAGGTAGTATCCATAGTAATAAAACGGATCTAATAAGATATACAGTATAGATTATGAATGTGCAATGATCAAGTATAACTGTGTTAAAAAATATAAAGTGGGTAGTGTCTTGGTCCGCAGTTGAATCAAAGTATAAAATAGAACAGCAGTGTTGACTGTGTGTGTGTGTGTGTGTGTGTGTGTGGTTGTGTGTGTGTGGTTGTGTGCAAGGGTTGGACGTGTGGAGAGTCAGTGAAAGAGTCTCTAAGGTGCAGGTGGTCTCTAAGGTGCAGGTCTGAGCAGGTAAACAGCTAGGGTTAGTTGTTCAACAGTCTGATGGCCTGGTGGTAGAAGCTGTCTCGGAGCCTGCTGGTCCGAGACCTGATGCTCCGATACCATTTGCCAGATGGTAACAGTCCGTGGCTCGGGTGACTGGAGTTCTTGACGGTCTTCCTGGCCTTCCTCAGACATCGTAATCTGAACAATTTGTGTGTGCGTGTGTCTGTAACATGGTTTCACAGGCTAAAGAGTTTGTCGTAAACATGGAGAAAATTGTTAAATGTGCTTCCCGTTCAACCACAGTGCCTGGAGAACTGTAAATGGTAGTGGGTAGGCTGTCCAGACCCTGAGACAGACACACAGACACAGAGAGAGAGAGAGAGAGAGAGACAGATAGAGAGAGAGAGAGAGAGAGAGAGAGAGAGAGAGAAGACAGACAGAGAGAGAGAGAGAGAGAGAGAGAGAGAGAGAGAGAGAGAGAGAGAACACAGAGACACACATAAATGTGTTTACCAGTCCACAGCACCAAGTACTACCAGGACCTTTCGCAAGGTTTATGTTAATGAAGCAGCTACTGAACCTGCTACAACAGTAACTAACCATCTGCTCTAGAAAAACACCTCAGAAAGGAAAACAACATCCATGAACCACATCCATTGTTCCGTGTCTGATGCAATACTATCAAGTTCAAGTCACCTTGGTCAGAGTGTGGCTACATTAGATAGATGGAGAGTAGCAAAGGGAACTTTCTTTCCCCTGAGTCTAGTAGAAAATTACTCAAGGTCACTGCCGTACCACGGCCCATTGTTTGAAGAGCCCTGTGTCAAGTGACCACGTCTTTGATCCTTCATGTGTGCCCAGTCAAGATTACGATAATAATCCCACATATTGTAATAACCACATTAAAAAAAATTGAAACTAATACATCATAAAGATCTATACAGATTTGTGCAGCATTATACAGATCTGAAGGGTAGTTATTGTACAGAAATGCTGTATATCTCAATATAGCACTTCTACACCTCTATGTCCTATACTTCTAGGTTGTCTCTATGTTCTACACCTCTAGGTTGTCTCTATGTCCTATATTTATAGGTTGTCTCTATGTTCTACACCTCTAGGTTGTCTCTATGTCCTATATTTCTAGGTTGTCTCTATGTCCTATATTTCTAGGTTGTCTCTATGTTCTACACATCTAGGTTGTCTCTATGTCCTATTTTCTAGGTTGTCTCTATGTCCTATACTTCTAGGTTGTCTCTATGTCCTACACCTCTAGGTTGTCTCTATGTCCTATATTTCTAGGTTGTCTCTATGTCCTATATTTCTAGGTTGTCTCTATGTTCTACACATCTAAGTTGTCTCTATGTTCTACACGTCTAGGTTACCTTTCTTTCACGTGTACTTCACAGTTTCCAGCAAGACATGACAAAGATATGACTTGACTGTTTTTATCAGTGCGTACTCTGTCTGTGTATTCTATCACTCAGTGGCCCTGTGTTTCAAGTATCTCTTTCTATAGCTGACCTTGTCCTTGATCTGTCGTTTCAGGCTGAAAGAGGAGAGAGAGTGACTCCAGCGGCACCATGAAGACCTTCTTCCTCCTTCCGCTGACACCCTTCCTCCTTTTCCTCTTGCTTCGGCTACCCGGCAGGACTCTGGCCAGCGACTGTCCCCAGGACTGCTCCTGCTCCACCCCAGAATCCATCTTCTGTTTCCAGCGCCGCTCCGCCACCATGCCCCACGGTGTCCCGGCACCCACCAAGAACCTCTACCTCTTCGCCAACGGCATCGAGACCCTGGCGGAGGAGGACTTCGTGGGGATGGAGAGCCTGGAGATGCTGGATCTGAGTCAGAACAAACTCACCAAACTGCTCGACCGGGTGTTTGAGCCTCTGACTTCCCTGAGGAACTTGGACCTCTCAGCCAACCAGATCACCCATCTGTCAGAGGAGAGCTTTGCGGGCATGGCCCTGCTGGAGAGGCTGTATCTCTACAGCAACCACATCCAGACTATTCACCCCGCCGCCTTCCAAGGCCTGGAGCAGCTGCTGGAGCTCAAGCTGCAGGGCAACCAGCTCACCTCGCTCCCTGCCCTAGCCATGCCTAGGCTGCTGCTGCTGGACCTCCGCTTCAACACCCTCCCATCCCCGGGGTCAGCCGACCTCCAGATGCCCAACCTGGAGTCTCTGAAGCTGGCCGGCCTGGGCCTCAAAAGCCTGGACGAGGACCTGATGGCCAGCCTGGGGAACCTCCATGAGCTGGACATCTCCGGCAACCAGTTAGGCTCCTTCCCCCTGGCGCTGAGGGAGGCCCGGGGCCTGATCCACCTGAGCCTGGCCGGGAACCCCATGGGCCCACTGACGCTGGAGGACCTGCAGAACTTGGGCGAGCTCCAGGAGCTGGACATCAGCAACTTGAGTCTGCAGGGCTTGCCTGACGGGTTTGCACAGCTTTTCCCTCACCTGACTAAGCTGACGGTGGCCGAGAACCCCTTCAACTGCCTGTGCACCCTGGCCTGGTTTCCCGGGTGGCTCAGGAACCAGGGGGTGACACTGGGCAGGACGGAGGAGACCCGCTGCCACTTCCCTCCCCTCAACGCTGGGAAGGTGCTGGAGAGGCTGGAGCACAGGGAGTTTGGCTGCCCCACCACCACTACTGTCACAGCTAGCACAGTCAGAACCAGCACCACCATGCCCCCTCCGGTCACCACCCTGCCCAGCACCACCCCAGCCATCCCTGCACCCGGGCCCAGTGAGGAGGACACCTCAACTGGGACAGACAGCCAGCCCCTGCCCCCCGTCCGTGCCTCTCCCAGCAGCAGCAGCCAAGACCAAGAGGTGGACTTCTTCTGCCCCTCCCAAACCTGCTTGAACGGGGGCACCTGTCGGCTGGACAGGCAAGGCCACCTGGAGTGCACCTGCCCTCGTGGCTTCTACGGCACCTATTGCGAGAACCGCCATTACCCCCACCCTCCTCCCGATCAGGATCACAATGACAACAACAACGACATTTCCGCGGCAACCGTCACCGCCGACGCCCCCGACATCAGCTCGCGCCTGGTGACCAGCTCCTCCATCCTGCTGGACCTGCACCGCTACATCGAGGCACGGCCCTACATCCGCGGCATCCGTCTAACCTACCGCAACCTGTCGGGGCCCGACCGGCGTCCCATGCAGCTCAGCGTGCCCGCTTCCTACCCGGAGTACACCCTGAGGGGGCTGAGGCCCAACTCCACCTACACGGTGTGCGCCAGCCCACTGGGCGACCTCAACGGTGGGGACAGCGTCTGCATGGAGGCCCACACAACGGCCCAGCAGCACACTGCCACGGGGAGGCAGGTGGAGGACAAGAGGCTGACCACCATGCTGCTGCCGGCTCTGGCCATCCTGCTGCTCCTAGTCCTGGTGGCAGCCGCCGTGGGGGTGGTGTGCTACATAAGGAAGAAACGGGCCAAGGGGCAAATGGATCTGGACTGTGAGCCAGCCCAGCTGGAGCTGGAGGGAGTCAAGGCTGGTTTGGACATTGGAGGGGGAATGTCCCAAAAGCAGCCGGAGCCGGCTGTGGTTCAAAATGGCGGCCTGGAGTACGAGGTGCTGCTAATACAGGATCATTGCACGGCGAACAACAACATGGCTCTCTCTCATAAGCCCTCTTATTTCTGACGCCTATCTCTGTTGCTACTCAGACCTAGAGGGTAAGACTATGTTCCTCTAGCTACTCCTTCCCTAACGAACTAGACACCAGCTTGAGTTGTTGGTGACAGTGGAGGAGAAAGAGAGAGGACCGGCCAGCCACGTGTCAGCAATTGAGAAACTGAACAAATATTTCACTTACCATGCTATGTAATGTTTGTGCAGACATTAAAATAAGGGAGCTTTTAAAAAAGTGCCTTTATTCTTATTTACACCCCTCCTGCTTTGTTTCTGCAATCACATTGCTGGACTGGCGCCCCGCGGCTCGCTACTGAACGCACCCACTCTCCACAGCAGGTCAAAGGTCAAGCGAGGCTGGGCCAGGCAGAGAGACACCATCGGCTGGAGCCAAGGGTCAAAGTGACCTAATCCCTGCTGTGTGTACTCTAAAAAGGGGTCTGCACTGAAATGGGGGTGTATTGCTGTGCCCCCCTTGTGATGACTGAACTATGTAAAAACAGAATAAGCAATTATTTTGCTACGTAGCACCACAGCACTACCCCAGTGGTGCTTGCTGTGAATGACATCAGAGTCACCAAATGAAGATAACTTTTTTCAGTAATTGAAAAGCAAGGTGCCTGACGTTTACCATGCGTTGTTTAGGCTCTATTGCTTAGTGAAGTTGTCATTTTTTTGTTGTGTTTGTAAATGTTTTTATACTCTTGCTGTTGTTGTTTTTCTGTACATACGTGACTGTTACCACCCTTCCATCCCCCCCTAACTGCTTGTGATTTATCGGACAGACAAAACCCCAGATTAAAATCTTTGAAGATTAAAACTCGTTTGTACCAGCGATGTCAATCAAAGGCTTTACCCTACGAATGTCAGACAGTCTAAGTAGCTGTAAGTCTGGGCAGACTTTGAAACTAAATCCCCTCTCCATTCTCTGGCCCTCAACCCCATCTCCCCTACACAAAACTCACTGATGAACAAGATTACAAGAATTACAAAGGGAAGCAGTTGGCTGAAACCCTAACATTTGTTTCTGTGCTGCAGCGAACTTCAAACATCCCCCGAGCCTGCCTCAGTTAAAGAGAAGAAGGGGAAAAAAGAAACACTTACTTTCCAAAGGCTTTATTTATTGTTTATGTCCCCAAGAGGGAACACAGTTATTTCAATAAACCGCAATTCACAAGAACGCACTTGCTAGCCTAGCGTAGTCTAGCTTAGCCTAGCCTCAGAGATAGATGCTTGTGGATTTCCCTCAGGCAGAATTAGTCTCTACGGTGCTTTGTTGTGCACCATTAACCGGTCTTTGGCAAAAGAGGGTCCCACGTCTTGCTCACTTGCAGCCAAGCAGACTATGAAAAGTCCAAGCGTAGCGCATAGTTTGAAGGTTTTATATAGGCTCTGTCTGGGACAAGGGACATTGAGGACTTGTATTTGGAAAAAAGCTGTACACCAAACTAGAATATGCTGAAACACCAGTGTTGAGATTCAAATCTCTGAATGTGAAAACAGTCTAAGTAACTTTTATGTGTCTGCCGCTAACCTGCCGGCCCTCATGAGGATCTCAGTGCCTACTACAGTATGAAGATCTCTGTCGGAAAACAGCTCAGTGATAATGTGGCAACATGTCCCGTCTTGTGCACAGAGAGGCAGACATCAAGTCACTCTCATGCTTCAGTAGTACTGTATCCCCCACTAAACACACACACACAAACACACAGAGATACATACACATACACACCGCGCACACACACATGCCCACCTACTCCGTCCACTACATTTAAAGAGATTCTCCAGTACTTTTGTATAGTTTTTAGCCAGTAGTTCCGAAAGTAGCATTCACGAGACAAAAGTGGTCCCTGCGCACTACGTCGCATATGTGCAGATATGTGCCACACTTAATTTCTCTTTCTCGCTCTGCTGTGTGTGCATCTTGCTAGCTGTTGCTCAAATTGCAAGGGGCTGAAGCTCATTGGCTAGAACTTGAATTGCTAGGGGGCTGGCCCATGTGGGGGAAAATGTAGGGAAAATGGCGCAGCACAGCTTCGAGAAAAAGTTCATTTTAAACTAGGGATTAAATGGCTAATTGAGGTAAGACAGTAATTCTGCGAATAGAGTATGCATGTATGAACTACACATTGACACATCCAGACCAAAACGGGAGGTTAAAAATATACTTAGTAGTCACCAAAGTTCCGGAGCATGTCTTTAAAAGTATTAAAACCTCATGAAATGGGCATGGCAAGGCAAGGGGTCCCTCTTCTAACATGCTTAGTGACCAGGCAGGGTACATGATGACAATTATTTTAGTGAAAACAACACAGGAGATTAAGATTGGGAAGGCAGGAAGGGTTGGTGGATGCTGTATACCACTAAATCTTATACAATCTTAACAAATACTTAGGACTCAATATTTAACACTTATAATTAAATCTGTTTAAACTGTGTAAAACTACCAAAACAACCTAACTGGAATACTTGGTTTTACAATACAAAAAACATTGAAAATATCCAGAAATATTTTCAATATTATTCCTATTTTTCCCTGTTTATTTTGGGAAGCTTTTCGTTGTTATTGTTTGTCTCTTTCCATTTCCTTTTGAATTAAGTGAACATATTTTTATGAGTGAAAAAGTTAAAATAAATAACAATAAAAATGGAAAACAAACAGTTGAGGTTTCGTCTGTTTTCTTCTTCTAAGTCAGGGCACTCCAACCCTGTTCCTGGAAAGCTACCGTCCAGTATGTTTTAACTCCAACCGTGTTCCTGGAGAGCTACCGCCCAGTTTGTTTAAACTCCAACACTGTTCCTGGAAAGCTACTGCCCAGTATGTTTTAACTCCAACCCTGTTCCTGGAAAGCTACCGTCCAGTATGTTTTAACTCCAACCCTGTTCCTGGAGAGCTACTGTCCTGTAGGTTATTAACTCAAACCCTGTTCCTGGAGAGCTACCGTCCTGTAGGTTTTCACTCCAACCCCAGTTCTAACTAACTTGGTTCAGTTTATCAACCAGCTAATCATTAAAATCAGGTGTGGTAGATTAGGGTAGCTCTCCAGGAACAGGGTTTGAGTTAATAACCTACAGGACGGTAGCTCTCCAGGAACAGGGTTGGAGAGCCCTGTTCTAAGATGTCTGTTTTTCTCTGTCCAAGTAGAACATTTGACTGGCAGTGGAGCAACAGATTAAGTCTACCATCAACTTCACCTCCTTCATTCAGCCATCACTCCGGGAAACGAGGGAAGAAGGGGCCAGCAGAAGAGAGGGAGGCATGATTGAGCCGGTTATTAAACCTGTCAGGATGTCAAGTCTGGCAGCCAGTTTGCAAAGTCCCTGACCCTGAGCTAATGGGGTAGCATTGTTTGTTAGCGTACATAATATATTAACCGCTGACCACACACGAGTTTACAGGTAAAGGCTTGGCAGGGGCTGACTGTATGTAGACACACGGCTTGGCAGGGGCTGACTGTATGTAGACACACGGCTTGGCTCAGCTACAGCCGTCCAGCTGCTAGCTGTTGTGCTCAGTCCCAGCACTAACAACACAAACAAAGAAAACAGCTCCACTGCTATCATGAAGGCCCCTATTATTTCAATTTGTTCTGAGCGAAAACATCCAAGTATACCCAACCAGTAACCAGTAACACACACCCTGCAGGTTAAGCCACTGTTTTTCAAACTTTTTCTTCTTCTCTTGTCTCTCGCCGTCTCTCTCTCAGTCTCTCTCTCTCTCCCACCCCCTCTCTGTCACCTCATATGTTTTGCTAACTTTTAGCACTCATAGTATATAGTTGGAAAATAGATACATAATTCTGCCTCACAGAGTTAACCCAGGTTCAACTGGAGTCTGAAACAATCATGTAGGTGACAGTGACAGCCAGTACCTGAGACTGCTAAAGAGGACCCTGTGTGGATATGAGACAAAGAACATAAGAAAGGGAGAGAGAGACCGGGAAAGAAAAAGAGAGAGGGAGAGAGAGAGAAAGAAAGAGATAGAAACAGAGAGAGAGAGCGAGAGATATAGATATATACATAGAGAGAGAGAAACACAGGGAGAGCATGTCTGTTTCTCTCTTTTCCTTCTGTAAAGCATGTCTGTTTCTCTCTTTTCTTTCCCTTGGCTTTAACAGAGACCTGGCCTCTGGCGAGGGGCCAACCCCGACGCTGCTGAAGCTGCATGCGCCACTCAAAGGAGCCATTGTAGCAGTGAAAGAGGCCTTTTTCAAATTATCATCCAGAAAAATTCCACACAAAATTATTGCTGAGTAAATATTGTTTCACTTTTTTTATTTGACTTGTTTTTTGTTTCAGCTTTTATTCCAAAACCAGGGCTGGGAGTGAGTCTGCCAAGGACAATGTGTTAAAACACGGGTCGTTGTGTGGCTCCGAAATACACACTCTCTCTCTCTCTCTCTCTGATGTGAGAGCTGAAGGGTGGTGTACTACTGTACAGCTGGCAGTAAGTGAGCCCTGTGCGTTCCCTCTAGTGCCAAAGCCAACGGCTGGATCAAAGGGCATGAGAGGGCAGCGGATGCCCGCCTGAAAGTGAGGGATGACAGGAGAGGAAAGAGGAGAGGAGAGGAGAGGGAAGGAGAGGAGGCTAGGGGGGAAGCTTTGGTTTGGTTTTATATATTTTCACGTCAATAAATTGTGGCGAACACATGCAGTCCATTTCACATGCTGTTCAGATGTGGTACATTATATTTATGGTAAAAGCAGGGTAAAGGCTGTGTATATATGGGTGTAAGGGAGTTAAGCTGAGACTAGGGGGCAGGAACCAGAGGACACCATGAGTAAGGAAAACCAGAGGCTGAACTACAGCAAAGTATAGGATGACAGAATCCAAAGAGAGAGAGATAAAACAGTGAGATAAAAAGAAAGAGATAAAAAGATGGAGAGAGAAATGGAGAGAGAGAGCCGGAGAGAGAGATGGAGGGAGAGATGGAGGGAGAGAAGGGGGAAGCTGTGTAAAATAATTATAAGGGTGCATGCAGGGCCACGTGCAGTGAAATCCCACGACTCTGCAGAGACGAGTTGCTGAATTGTTCACTGAGAGGGCTGGTGGGTGTGGGGGTGCGTTCAACAGAGCTGGCTTCCAAAAGTGAGCCTGGAATTAAAGAGCATGCATCTAATCTGAACAGCCTGTCATTCTGGAACGCACCACAAATGTGGTTCTCATTTTATAGGAATGAGAGGGGGGGAGCTGGGGTGGGAACGAGAATTGTATTAATTCCGAAAAAAAGAGGGGGGTAAATCTGGCATTAATGAAATAGGGAGGTGGTTGGGAGAAAAACGTGTGTGTGTGTGTGCGTGTGTGTGTGTTTGTAATAGGATGCTTGGTCCACTGATAACAACAGTTTGACTGATCTGATGAATCGATAGCGATTCCAGAGACGAGATGAGCTCAATTAGACTCTTTGGCCAAGGAAAATAAGACCTGATCCCCGATTGGTTCTCTAAGTGACCAATGACCACGTGTTATTACAGCTGTTTCTGGTGTTGTTAGTCTATCTGACTTGTGTGAAAAAGTATGTATCCTATGGGAGATGTCCTGGAGATATTAAGGCTACTTGAGGCTTTTATTTGACTTTGGATGGATTATGGAGAGAGGATGATAGCCTGTTGCTTTGTAAGGTCTTCTGAGAAACTTGTTCTGTATGGAGGAGTCAGGAGACTGTCTCTGTGTTGACTTTTCAGAGCTGTTGTAGACTTGAGCCATCCTCTTACCTCGGACGTATAAGAGCTGTTGTAGCCTTGAGCAAGGCTCTTCACCTCAGATGCCTCTACTTGAGCCCAGCTGTAATGGGTCAGAGCGCTGGGCTGGTTATAACAGCCAGCTGTCTGGGACTGGTAGTAATGTAATAAATCCCAAATCGACCCCTAGCCCCTAGTCCCTAGTCCCTAGACCCTACCCATTAGCTACTCGTATTATAGATCTGATTGGATAGGTGTAAGCAACATGGTGGAAGTCATTTTATTTTAAAGGGGCAGTGCAGTCAAAACGTGAATTTTCCAGTGTTTTATATATATTTCCACACTGAGGTCGGAATAATACTGTGAAATTGTTAAAATTCGGATAATTCACTTTTAGTGTAGGAGCTGTATGAAAATACCGCCTGGGTGGGGTTTCTGGACCACCTGATGACATCACCAAGCCTTATAAGTTAATAGACCAATAAAAAAAGAGAGTGTTTGCCCAATCCTGGTCCTGGGGACCCAAAGGGGTGCACATTGTAGTTTTTGCCCTAGCACTACACAGCTGATTCAAATGATCAACTCATCATCACACTTTAAAGATTTGAATCAGGTGTGTAGTGCTAAGGCAAAAACTAAAATGTGCACCCCTTTGGGTCCCCAGGACCAGGATTGAGAACCACTGGGTTAGGCGATAAGATTTGATTTGGGTCACTGTGTCACTGTTACCTCCTCTAGAGCAGTGTTTCCCAACTCCGGTCCTCCAGTACCCCCAACAAGGGCTGCTGCTGTCATAGTTCATGTGGGATCAAATTACATCAAAAAGGGTCAATCAAAGCTAATCAAACAGGATTTTATTGAGCTGATCAACACCCTAAAAGCATCCAATTATCTCTGGTCCCGTGCCGTCGCTGAGTCGCAGCTCCGAAAGGTTCAGCAGGCGCTTAGCACTTCATATCTGGCTTAAAGACTACTGCCACTCTGTTGGCTTAACTTTTATTAAAAATTTTGACACTTTTTGGAAACAAAAAAATGCTCTACAGGGATGATGGACTCCGCCCAAACCATCTAGGAGCCATTTTTCATATTTCAAGGCTGCGTTAAGATATTGACTCAGCAACAGACCAAGCCCTGCTCAGGTAATGCGGTGTCAGAGGAAGGCCCTCAAAATTGTCAAAGACTCCAGCCACCCTAGTCATAGACTGTTCTCTCTGCTACCGCACGGCAAGCGGTACCGGAGTGCCAAGTCTAGGTCCAAAAGACTTCTCAACAGCTTCTACCCCCAAGCCATAAGACTCCTGAACAGCTAATCATGGCTACCCGGACTATTTGCACTGCCCCCCCACCCCATCCTTTTTACGCTGCTGCTACTCTGTTAAGTATTTATGCATAGTCACTTTAACTCTACCCACATGTACATATTACCTCAACTACCTCAACTAGTCGGTGCCCCCGCACATTGACTCTGCAACGGTACCCCCCTGTATATATAGCCTCCCTACTGTCACTTTATTTTACTTCTGCTCTTTTTTTCTCAACACTTTTTTTGTTGTTGTTTTATTCTTACTTTTTTTGTTTAAAATAAATGCACTGTTGGTTAAGGGCTATAAATAAGCATTTCACTGTAATGTCTGCACCTGTTGTATTCGGCGCATGTGACCAATAAAATTTGATTTGATTTGATTTGATTAATACCTCCCATCCTCTATAAGCGTTATCATCGTACTGTTGTCTATACTACCAGGGGTGTTGTCAGTTGTAATCTTGTACCCATTCGTTTGAACTCCACTCTTAGATCTGCTATTGTTAGCTCAAAAGAGGAACCCACAGTGGTCTGCTTACCCAGTGATTTTAGTTCAAATGTGAATTCCATAAACTTGAATACCACCTCGGTTTTCAAATCATGTAGAGAGCTTGGGATGTTGCACTATAGCAACCAAAGCCCATGTAGGTCAGTTTATAACATTCCATCATTGGTTACTCTGATAGTTCTTCACATTGACATTGGCTGCGGCCTCAGGCCCTATGGTGCTAACCTTGGAAAAGTAATTCCAATATCTTCTCCTTCCTCTACTACTAATAGGGATAGACAAAATGGTGCAGTTCTATGCACTGATATAGGGGTCTACCGTCCTCCCTCAGCTAACCTTTGTGCACTCAAGGAGTTAACTAGTTTGTTTATTAATTCAGAAGTTGTTATCCTGGGTGACCTAAATTATGATTGGGAAATGCAGGCTTCAGACAATCTAAAAAGCATGTGTAATGATCTAAACCTAACCCAGCTGGTGACTAAGCCTACACGGTCCAATCCTAAAGATCCTTCAAAGTCATCTCTGATTTATCTTATTTTAACGAATACACCAGAGAATGTGAAATGTGAGAATACACAAATCTAAGCTTTGTGTCATCCCAAAGAGGAACTTAAAAGACTTCAGTGAACAGTCTTTTTTACATGATCTTTATTTTAGTGACCTTGATTGTACTTCAGCTTTCCCTGAACCTGATTTAGCTTGGAGCCTCTTAGCAGATGTCTTCAATGCTATTGTGGATAATCATGCACCCTTCAAAAAATTTAAGAGTTAAAGGTAGATCGAATGCCTGGTACACTCCGCAATTATCAGAAATCATTCATAAAAGAGATGATGCTTGGGTCAAGGCCAGGAACACAGGCTTAGGCCCGGCTGACAAGCTTTTAAGCAACTGAGGAATGATTGTTTAAGACAAATCAGAAAGTCTAAATCTGATTATAATGTAACCACTCTTTAGGATTGTAATGGGAACCCGGCTAAATTCTGGAAAACTGTCAAATCCCCAAAGGGTTCTACTTCCTCCTCTCTGCCACAACAAATTAAGTCAGACACTGGCCTCATTACAGAAAAAAATGCCATCATTGATGTATTTAATCACAATTTTATTTCAGCAGCCTCTCTCTTTGAAAGAACATCTAAGCCTATTCACAATTGCATTTTATTTTATTTCACCTTTATTTAACCAGGTAAGCCAGTTGAGAACAAGTTCTCATTTACAACTGCGACCTGGCCAAGAAAAGCAAAGCAGTGCGATAAAAACAACAACAACACAGAGTTACATATGATGTTGGGCTGGATGCTGATGGGGAAACTTGCTAAATGATCAGAGAAATTATAGTCAAAGCTTTTCTTTTAGGCTATTTACAGAAAAATAAGTCCTGGATGCTTTGCTAGCAATAGACAACAAGAAATCCACAGGGGCTGACCAATTGGATACTGGTCTGCTTAAGTGTGCAGCAACCATCATTGTTGGCTCAATTACCCACATGTTTTATTTAACATCGTTATCAATAAATATTCCAAATAATGGAAATCAGCTCTTGTGCTGCCACTCCATAAGGGCGGGGATAGTAGTGATCTTAATAATTATCGCTCCATTTCAAGGCTTCCTTGTCTAGCTAAGATTCTTGAATCCTTGGTAAATGTACAACTTTGCTATTTTTTATGTGAGAAATGTATTTTGAATGTAAACCAATCAGTGTTTAGGCCTGGGCATAGCACTATTACAGCAACCACTTTAGTTGTTAATGATCTTGTCAATGCTTTAGACACTAAAATGAAATGTGCTGCTTTGTTTGTGGACCTGTCAAAAGCTTTTGCTACTGTTGATCATGGTATTTTATTGAATAAGTTGTCCTCGATAGTCCTGAGCTCTGACGCCTGTTCTTGGTTTCATGATTATCTTAGTGACAGAACTCAGGCCCTCGTGATGGCTGGGGTTAAATCTGAATTTCTTGAAGTACATAAAGGTGTACCACAGGGGTCGATTTAGGACCTGTTCTCTTCACTATTTATGTAACACCATTAGTCAATCTGTAAAAAATTGTAAACTTCATCTATATGCAGATGATACTATTATGTATGCTATTGTCCAGACTGTTGATCTGGCTGTGTCAAAACTACAGTCAGATTGTATAGCCATGCAGGAATCCCTTGCTGATAAAAAAAATACTTGTGCTTAATACGGGCAAAACTAAATACATGTTGTTTTTCAACTCTAGTAAGAACGTTTCAGATGAGCTACATGTTCACTCATTAGATGGTTCTGGTACAGTGGGGAGAACAAGCATTTGATACACTGCCGATTTTGCAGGTTTTCCTACTTACAAAGCATGTAGAGGTCTGTAATT
This sequence comes from Coregonus clupeaformis, assembly GCF_020615455.1. Lineage (NCBI taxonomy): Eukaryota > Metazoa > Chordata > Actinopteri > Salmoniformes > Salmonidae > Coregonus > Coregonus clupeaformis. Next base: position 21,705,231 of record NC_059226.1, on the reverse strand, counting down.
TGTATCATAGGTACACTTCAACTGTGAGAGACGGAATCTAAAACAAAAATCCAGAAAATCACATTGTGTGATTTTTAAGTAATTAATTTGCATTTTATTGCATGACATAAATATTTGATCACCTACCAACCAGTAAGAATTCCGGCTCTCATAGACCTGTTAGTTTTTCTTTAAGAAGCCCTCCTGTTCTCCACTCATTACCTGTATTAACTGCACCTGTTTGAACTCGTTACCTGTATAAAAGACACCTGTCCACACACTCAATCAAACAGACTCCAACCTCTCCACAATGGCCAAGACTAGAGAGCTGTGTAAGGACATCAGGGATAAAATTGTAGACCTGCACGAGGCTGGGATGGGCTACAGGACAATAGGCAAGCAGCTTGGTGAGACGGCAACAACTGTTGGCGCAATTATTAGATAATGGAAGAAGTTCAAGATGACGGTCAATCAACCTCGGTCTGGGGCTCCATGCAAGATCTCACCTCGTGGGGCATCAATGATCATGAGGAAGGTGAGGGATCAGCCCAGAACTACACGGCAGGATCTGGTCAATGACCTGAAGAGAGCTGGGACCACAGTCTCAAAGATAACCATTAGTAACACACTACGCCGTCATGGATTAAAATCCTGCAGCGCACGCAAGGTCCCCCTGCTCAAGCCAGCGCATGTCCAGGCCCATCTGAAGTTTGCCAATGACCATCTGGATGATCCAGAGGAGGAATGGGAGAAGGTCATGTGGTCTGATGAGACAAAAATAGAGCTTTTTGGTCTAAACTCCACTCGCCGTGTTTGGAGGAAGAAGAAGGATGAGTACAACCCCAAGAACACCATCCAATCCGTGAAGCATGGAGGTGGAAACATCATTCTTTGGGGATGCTTTTCTGCAAAGGGGACAGGACGACTGCACCGTATTGAGGGGAGGATGGATGGGGCCATGTATCACGAGATCTTGGCCAACAACCTCCTTCCCTCAGTAAGAGCATTGAAGATGGGTCGTGGCTGGGTCTTCCAGCATGACAAAACACACAGCCAGGGCAACTAAGGAGTGGCTCCATAAGAAGCATCTCAAGGTCCTGGAGTGGCCTAGCCAGTCTCCAGACCTGAACCCAATAGAAAATCTTTGGAGGGAGCTGAAAGTCCGTATTGCCCAGCGACAGCCCCGAAACCTGAAGGATCTGGAGAAGGTCTGTATGGAGGAGTGGGCCAAAATCCCTGCTGCAGTGTGTGCAAACCTGGTCAAGACCTACAGGAAACGTATGATCTCTGTAATTGCAAACAAAGGTTTCTGTACCAAATATTAAGTTCTGCTTTTCTGATGTATCAAATACTTATGTCATGCAATAAAATGCAAATTAATTACTTAAAAATCATACAATGTGATTTTCTGGATTTTTGTTTTAGATTCCGTCTCTCACAGTTGAAGTGTACTACCTATGATAAAAATTACAGACCTCTACATGCTTTGTAAGTAGGAAAACCTGCAAAATCGGCAGTGTATCAAATACTTGTTCTCCCCACTGTAAATACTTAGGCATTTGGATTGATATTGATTTGGCGTTTAAAAAACACATAGATGAGCTGGTTAAGAAGCTAAGATTTAAAGTTGGCTTTTTCTACAGAAACAGATCGTGCCTTTCTCTAAGCAGTAGGAAGCAGATTATTCAGTCAACCTTTGTATCTGTTCTTGATTATGGTGATCTAGAGCTGACAAGGTAAAAATCTGTCGTTCTGCCCCTGAGCAAGGCAGGTAACCCACTGTTCCCCGGGCGCCGATGACGTGGATGTCGATTAAGGCAGCCCCTCGCACCTCTCTGATTCAGAGGGTTAAATGCTGAAGACACATTTCAGTTGAATGCATTCAGTTGTACAACTGAATTGGTATCCTCCTTTCCATTTCCCTTTATTATTCATCAAAGTGCAGCTGCTACTACTCTTAAACCTTAGGATGCCAACTACCATAGTGCCCTTGGTTTTGTTACAGGCGACAGTTTTGATACTCATCACTGTATCATGTATCAAAAGTTTGGCTGGACTTCACTAAAGACCCGTAGATCTCTACATTACTCCCTTTTTGTTTACACGGCTCTACTTCATAAACATCCGTCTTATCTAACTTTGCTGTTGAAGTATAGACACCTGAGTTGCCTAACCCGTTCACAGGATTGGTTAACTCTTCAGGTTCCTAGGGTCTCCACCGAGCTAGGTAAATCTGCTTACATTTTTTATGCACCGTATTGCTGGAACAAAATTCAAAATACATTTCATCTTGATGTTCTGGTGCCGTTTGGGCAATTTAAAGTATTGATTGGGGATTTATTTGCCACAAGAGCATTAGTGAGGTTGGGCACTGATGTTGGGCGATTTGGCCTGGCTCACAGTCAGTGTTCCAATTCATCCCAAAGGTGTTAGATGTGGTTGAGGTCAGGGCTCTGTGCAGAACGGTCAAGTTCTTCCACACAGTTCTTGACAAACAATTTCTGTATGGATCTCGCTTTGTGCACGGGGGCATTGTTATGCTGAAACAGGAAGGGGCCTTCCCCAAATTGTTGCCACAAAGTTGGAAGCACAGAATTGTCTAGAATGTCATTATATGCTGTAGCGTTAAGATTTCCCTTCACTAGAACTAAGGGGCCTAGCCCGAACCACGAAAAACAGCCGCAGACCATTATTCTTCCTCCACCAAACTTTACAGTTGGCACTATGCATTGGGGCAGGTAGCGTTCTCCTGTTATCCGCCAAACCCAGATTTGTCCATCGGACTGCCAGATGGTGAAGCGTGATTCATCACTCCAGAGAATGCGTTTCCACTGCTCCAGAGTCCAATGGCAACAAGCTTTATACGACTTCAGCCGACGCTTGGCATTGCACATGATCTTAGACCTGTGTGCGGCTGCTCGGCCATGGAAACCCATTTCATGAAGCTCCCGACAACCAGTTATTGTGCTAACGTTGCTTCCAGAGGCAGTTTGGAACTCGGTAGTGAGCGTTGCAACCAAGGACAGCACTCGGTGGTCCCGTTCTGTGATCTTGTGTGGCCTACCACTTCGCGGCTGAGCCGTTGTTGCTCCTAGACGTTTCCACTTCACAATAACAGCACTTACAGTTGACCGAGGCAGCTCTAGCAGGGCAGAAATTTTACTAACTGACTTTGTTGGAAAGGGGGCATCCTATGACAGTGCCACGTTGAAAGTCACTGAGCTCTTCAGTAAGGCCATTCTACTGCCAATGTTTGTCTATGGAAATTGCATGGCTGTGTGCTCGATTTAATACACCTGTCAGCAACGGGTGTGGCTGAAATAACCGAATCCACTAATTTGAAGGGGTGTCCACATACTTTGTATATATAGTGTATATATTTTGTGTTTAATGTGTATTTTATATTGTATTATACAGGGTGTATTTGGAAAAGAGACCTATAGGTCTCAATTTGTCTTCCCTGTTAAATTAAAGGTTAAATACAACTAAAATGTGTGCTTTTGGGGGTACTGTTGGGGTACTGGAGGACTGGAGTTGAGAAACACTGCTGTAGTGATTCCAAACCTCAACACTTCCTGTCTAATTTTCTACAGACCAGAGAGACAGTGAGAGACACAGAACCCAAAACATAATTGCGCCTGTCATCGTTTCTCCAGTTCTGATTCGACATCAAACCTCCACGCTTGTCACTCAGCGTGCTGTATGCCCTTGGCTTTACCTCTGCCCAAGACACATACACACTCAAATTAGCACATTAGCATACTCATTTACACCCATAAGCTCTCACAAGCACACACAAATACACACACACACACACACCCCCTCCCCCCCACCCCTTCACATAGACACACACACACCCACCCTTAACAGTGAATGGTCGCTCCTCCTGAGTTGACCCCAGTCTCATCCCAACCAGAGGGTAAAAGGCCTATTCATCTGCAGAGGAAAGAGCAACTGTAGGACCACATTCTTATACAGTAGACAGACTGAGGTACTGTACAGAGGCAGGGCTACGTCCCAAATGGCACCCTATTCCCTACATAGTGCACTATGGGCCCTGGTCAACATTTGTGCACTATGTAGGGAATAAGGTGCCATTTGGGACACATCTTGTGTAAGGATGGAAGTAATCTGGCCTGCTGGGTCTGCCGCTCTCTTCCTGACTGGGCCAGGCTCAGGAATGTAGAGCTGGCTAAGAGAGTGTGGGGGGGGGTCTTTCCCAAAGCCAGGTTTACGCTCTCTCAGGCTAATCACCAAACCCCAGCCTGATTTCAGGTAGATGCCTTTGGACAATCAAATGCACAGGCAATGGTTTGTAAACAATGCTAATGAAAATGTATCCACTCACTACTGTAAGTCGCTATGGATAAGAGCATCTGCTAAATGACTAAAATGTAAAAATAAATATTTCTCAGTCGGTTTTGTTTGAATTTGACAACTCACTCAGTCTCCATTTCCCTTCGCCACACTCTTAAATGTCCTTCTTGGTTGAGATGTGCAGTATTACCGAACATCTGCATCAGCTGGGAACAATGATGTAGCCTATTGGTTACATAAGGAGTAGCGCATGCAATCAGCAACACTTCTTCAGTGGCATTATCTTGCCATTACAATAGAGACACATGCTATCATTCAATCAAATCATTTCACCATAGTGTGTCATCTAATAAGATTGACTGCCACAAACTCATGGACAATTAGAGAGGGATTATTATGCGGTATGTCTCTAGATCTCCTCTCCACTGACTATTGACATCTTTCAGAGAGAGAGAGAGAGAGAGAGAGAAAGCACACACTAGACAGCAGGCCCTGCAGCAGACAACCAAACCAATAAAGTGTGGATGACAGCGGATGAGGAGGGATGATGAACATCACCCAAGAGGGTTACTGCACAAGCAAAAACAACCAGCGCCAAGACTTGGTGCTGAAAGATTAATACACATCCTATTACAGTGATGATGCTATCTGGAGCAGACCTGCGTCACACACACACACACACACACACACACTGTCACGGATTCTGCCGAGGCTGCTCCTCCTCCTTGCTCGGGCAGGCTTCGGCGTTCGTCTTCCCCGGAGTACTAGCTACTGCCGATCGATGTTTCGGTGTTTGTCTTGTTTTGTCTTGAGTAGTACACCTGTTGTCTATTATGTTTGATTGTTTAGCCTATAATTTCCCTTGTCTCACGTTTGGCATTTGTGTGTTATTGTTGTATGTCATGTCGATGTTCGGCCTTGCTATTTTTCCATATTACGCATATGGTGTTTTTCCCTCCAGTTGTGGAGACGTTTGTTTTGTGCTTTACATTGAGTAAAGTAGTCAACCTGATTCTCTGTGTCCTGCGTCTGACTTCTCTCGCCGCGTACACATCACCCTCTGACACACACACACACACACACACACACACACACACACACAGAGAAAGGGCGAGAGACAGACACAGTGTGTTTGAGGGTTTTAGGGTTGGTGGGACACTGTTTGAGACTACAGAGCAGCTGTACTGATTTACTCTGCTCTGGATTAAGACAACATACTGAATCCAGCCAACCGCTCGTGCTTCACCAAGCCCCCTTTCAATAAGAGACTAGCCAGCCGGTGAACATTGGGGCTGCCATAACCCCTCTAGCTCTCTCTCTTCTTCCCTCTTTTCTCCCAGCTGATGAACACGGGGGCCATAATCTTTCTATCTCCCTCCCTCTTTACTCCATCCTTGTCTTGTAAATGTTCATCTTCAACATGGCAATAGCAGCTCTGCAGCCGCATGCTGTAGCACAACCAGAAAAACACATCACCGTACCCTCTCCCTCCCTCCCTCCCTCCCTCCCTCCCTCCCTCTTAAACAGTAACTCTCCACTCACACCATACTGCACAAACAGAAAAACACATCGCTGGCATAGCTTCCATAACTCGCTGGCAGCACGCCGGCCTGGGGTCAAGCTGCGAGGGCCCTGATTCGTCCCCATGAGACAACGGCCGCCATCTATCACATACCGCTGTATACACAGTCCGAACGGGCTTTCAAACTAGCAGTGCATCATGAACGCCGGTTCTGTATACACATCTGTAGATTCCACAGCAGAGAACAGCTTTGATGCTGTACTGAGATTTGCTGGGCTTGTTCTCGGCTGTGACTGTCTGTGAGTGATACTATAAACTGGTACCTGTCTGAGATGTAGGCCTAGTTGTTGAGCTGTTCCCTGCATGGTTTGGGGCTGATACTATAAACCTATAGCTTAACTCAGATGTAAAGTTGTTGAGTTAGCTCTGTAGTGTGTGCAGCAACGCTGGGTTCAAATAGTATTGTTTTCCTTCAAATACTTTGAGTGATTGATCAAACCTGCCTGGAGCAATAGGTGTCAGATGGGAGGGGTTTGAACTTTTGTGACAACTCAATTGGTTCCATTGCGTCTGGCAAGCTCAATCGTGCAGAGTTAAAGTATTTGGAAAGAAAACAAATACTATTTAAACCCATGTCTATGTTAGTGTGGGTGCTCAGAGCAGAGCTGGGTTTGTGTGTGTTTACTTATGTTTACACTGAGCAGAGGGTGGTGACAGGCACGGATTAGTACCCATAATCCTTTTTATCACAATACTGCTCTCATGATGTGTCGAAGCTGGCCAGCTGGTTTTATAGCCATCCGTTACACTGCCAAGTGCCAACAGCGGACATGGCATACCTCTGAAAATGGAAGTCTGTCTGCAAACAGTGGTGCTAAAACAAATGGATATGTAATATAGAATGAGTGGTCTTACTCTTAGCCTGTCTAAGATGTAGATGTGGGATGTTCGTGTGTGTGTCTGTGTGCAGTCCAGTGTGTCAGTGTGTGTGTGTGTGCATGTCTGATGCGCCTTTCCAAAGAGGCCTGGCTGGCACACAGCTTGCTTAGGAATGGTCCTTGATCATAGATCAGACTTACATCCCTCTGTCCTCATTAGTCATTTTAACTCCAAACACAAACGTCTACTCACACTCAAACACACACTCACCCTAATCTCAGAGAATAAAGAGTGTTTCAAACATCCTGTTGCTATAGGGCTCATTCCCCCTGACCTCTGACCCCTGGCTGTGAACCCTGACCCTGCAGGAATGAGACGACCGCCTCGTCCAACAAACACCTGTTTATTCCCTCCTTCAATTTACCCAAAAGAGAAAAGAGGAGGGTGGACGGGGTAACAAGGAGAGCAAGTCATTACATGGGGGTTAGCCCTAAACACCAGACACACACACAGGCAGACAAAGCTGACACACACACACACAAGAGCGCATACGTGAACTGAAAGCCACACACATACTCACACAGACCCCCCCCACCCCCCACCACACTTCAAATCGTCTAATCCAGGCCCACAGGAAAAGCCTGGCAATCCACGCGTCTGCAGCGTGATTACTTCTGAGCTTCTGAAAGCGTGGCAGACTCAGGCTGTGGGTAATTTTTATGGCTTGTCGTCAGGCCAATTAGGGCCGGTTTACATGACCAGTCAGCCCAGAGAGAGAGAGACAAGATTGTTTGTTTTTAGTACTGTGGAGGGACTGGGGAAGGGGAGTTAGAGGCTTGTATAATTCTCATGGTGGTCTAATCTGGGATAGAATGATTCAACCATTTATTTAAAATCAGAATTCATTTTTAAAACTATCATTTGAGAACATTTACATATATCTTTCATCGGGTCACAAAAATGTTGATAATGCTGACTAAAATACCTCAGCAATACCCTTTTCACACTGCTGAGCTGACCTGAGCCCAACTGTGCTGGCTCTGATAGTTGGTTCCAACAACTATGGTGGATGTGTAACCAAACTCATGTAAAAAAACCTATACAGTGTCCCTTCAGTGGGCAATGATGTTGTTTTGACCAGAGCCCTGCCGTTGTTCTTCTTACCACAACATGGAACCAACCACACAGTGGGACTACAGTTGAAAATGAGCGAGCTGGATGAATCTGGTGTGATGAGGTGGTGTTGAAGGAGTCAGGCGCAGGAGGGTAAATCACAGAATAACAGGCTTTAATCCGCAAAATACAGGTTTACGCAGAACTGCGTCAAACACACTCCATGGCACAAAACAGGTGCACTCGAAAATACAAGGCACACGGGAAAATACTCCCGTCTAACAAAATACACGAGCTCCACCGAGCTTCACTAACCTCCACAATAAACAATCACCCACAAGGACAAGGGGGCAGAGGGAACACTTATACACTGACTAATTAGGGGATTAGAACCAGGTGTGTGTGATTGACAAGACAAGACAATTGCCATGATGATTGGGATGGCAGTGGTTAGTACTCCGGTGACGACGAACGCCGAAGCTTGCCCGAACAAGGAGGGGAGGCAGCCTCGGTCGAAGTCGTGACATCTGGTACATTTACAGAGATGTTGATTTAGCATTTCCGCTGTCAGATAAATTGAAAAAAAGAAAGTGAAGTGACTTGGCGTGACTGATATGAGCGGGTTGGACAGGGCTCGCTCTCTGCCCAGTGACAAGACGGTGACTCCTCTGTACTGGACTGGGCTAGTCTGGACTAGTCTGACTGGATGCCCCAAACTGCCCATGCAGGGTGGTGCTCTGTTGAGCCACAGTGCACAGCCAGGCATGGCCTGCACTTAACATCACGCACAACACAAACAAAAACATTGCCTGCTGGGGCCGCTTGACGCCACGTGTGTGTGTGCCCGCCTGCCCGCCATCCTTTCTGGGCTGTGGCTGTGGCCAGGACTGCTGATGTTCAGTTGAGCTCCATGGCCAGTTATGGTCCAGCCCAGTGGAAAGTGCACATCAGCCCAATTTGGGCTCACTGCGGCTGGAGAAGGTAGGAGCCAGGCCCCCCCCTCACTCTCATTTATCCATGACTTCCCCCATCAACCACAGACCCAGGATAAATGCATCCATCATCCACCCACAGCAGAGAGCAGAGCATAGCACGGCATAGCACCCTGGGCTGAGGGGAGAGAGGACTGATACAGAGATAGAGGGTGAAAACAGAAAGATTAGGGGAGTGAGAGGGAGGGATAAATGATGAATAGAATAGAAAGGAAAATGGAGAGAGATAAGGAGAGCAGAAGAGAGAGTGAGAAATATAGAGAAAATGGAGTGAGAGAGAGAGAGTAACAGAACAAGAGAGAGAGCAAAAGACTGAAAGAGAGAGAGGTGGGGGTCTCCAACTCTGAGTTCAGCTCAACCACCACATATTTTCCCCCATGAGAGATATAATTTAAAGCAAACCACTTAAGGGCAGGAGCCGAGCAACCTGTGCCAACTCTTAACTCCAGCTAACTCCAGCCGCCAACGCTCCCTCTCCTCCCCGACAAGGGTATAGCTATCTATTTATTCGGGGACGTCCCCAAAAAGGTGGTTAGTTGAGATGTATGGTTTGATGGTTTGAGATGCTTGTGTGTGTATGTGTTATTCGGGGGCTTGGATCCGTCTTTTAAAGGAGAGAGTTTTTTGTTGCCACGTGTGGTTGGGGAAGCAGTGGGGTTCCATGCCACAACGGTTCTAGCTTCCAGATTCAGGCTGGTTTCCTTTTCTCTCCTTCCACCTCCTTTTCTCTCCCTCCATCTCATTTTCTCTCCCTCCATCTCCTTTTCTCTCCCTCCATCTCCTTTTCTCTCCCTCCATCTCATTTTCTCTCCCTCCATCTCATTTTCTCTCCCTCCATCTCATTTTCTCTCCCTCCATCTCATTTTCTCTCCCTCCATCTCCTTTTCTCTCCCTCCATCTCCTTTTCTCTCCCTCCATCTCCTTTTCTCTCCCTCCATCTCCTTTTCTCTCCCTCCATCATGGCCAGATGAGAACAAAAAGAGGAGGAGAGAGGAAAGGAGAGAGAGATAAAGATGGTGAGAGAGAGAGAGTGAGAGGAGAGGGAGAAACAGAGCAAGAGAGGCAGAGGAGGGAGTAAAAGAGAGTGAACCAAGAAACGTTTGAGCAGAGCAGAGCAGAGTGGAGCGGCGGGAGGGAGGGAGGGGGGGATAATTTTAGATGACAAAAGGCAGGCAGGCAGGCAGAGGCAGCAGCATGGTCTGTGGATGACCCGTGGACCAGGACTGGAACTGAACAGACTTCCATGAAATTCCAATAGACTTCAAGAGCATCCTCACCTCTCTCAGAGTCCAGTGAGTTGGACAGTGAGGTCAGTGTGTCCCCCCACACATTATCAAACCCTGTGAGGCAGGCAGGCAGCGTACAGTAGACCATGACTACAACTGACCAGCACTGACTTCCAGGAAACTGTAGTAGCATCGTCACCGTCTCAGAGACTGACAGTGAGTCCACTGTGTCCACCCAAACACTGGACAAAGTTAACACAAACTCTTTGAGGTAGAGTACTAACCATAGAGCCTGTAGAGATTCCTACAGGACACTCACACAAGATAAGTGTGTGTTTGTATTTGCTGCTACTGTGTCTCTGCATGTCTATGTGTGTATTTGAGTGTAAACAGAAAAATGGGGGGCCGGCTGAGTGAGTGTGTCTGTCTATATGTGAGAGGGAGGAGGGAGAGAGCAGTTTTTTTTCTTCTCCCTGACAATTTAGCCAGCAAAATGTTATTTATGGTTTTATTTTATGTGTATTTTTTTTGCCGGCTACTACTGGCTAACGGAAACCCTGGTCCAGTCACTATGGTCCAGCCACGCTACACTGCTGCTCTGCGCCTGTGGAACCCACCTCTGTTCCAGCCTCTCTCTCTCTCTCTCTCTCTCTCTCTCTCTCTCTCTCTCTCTCTCTCTCTCTCTCTCTCTCTCTCTCTCTCTCTCTCTCTCTCTCTCTCTCTCTCTCTCTCTCTCTCTCTCTCTCTCTCTCTCTCTCTCTCTCTCTCTCTCTCTCTCTCTCTCTCTCTCTCTCTCTCTCTCTCTCTCTCTCTCTCTCTCTCTCTCTCTCTCTCTCTCTCTCTCTCTCTCTCTCTCTCTCTCTCTCTCTCTCTCTCTCTCTCTCTCTCTCTCTCTCTCTCTCTCTCTCTCTCTCTCTCTCTCAATTCAATTCAATTCAATTTGCTTTATTGGCATGACGTAACAATGTACATATTGCCAAAGCTTGTTTACAATGTAAAAAAGAGAATCAAAATTGTCAACGGGACAACAGTAACAACAATAACCAAGGGTCAAAATAACCATACATTCAACAATAACAATAAATATACAGTAAAGGACATGTGCAGGTTGATTGGTCTGTCAGACACTGTCCCTCAACTTATGGCAGGCAGCAATGTAGTGCGCTGCCAACCCACAGCTCTCTGCGTCCTCCCCCAACAGGACGGGTAGCCTATCCTCATCAGAGAGGTCTTTGAAACCTTGAATAAGAGTTTCAAATTTGGGGAAATGACACTCTCTAATTGTTTTATATTTTTGACATTTTGTCAGGAAATGCAGCTCCGTCTCAGGTTCTGCTATTGTGCAGTGGTTGCACAGCCTTTCCTCTACAGGGAGCCAGGTTTTCCTGTGTCTACCCTTCTCAATGGCAAGGCTGTGCTCACTGAGCCTGTACTTTGTCAAGGTTTTTCTAAAGTTTTGATCAGTAACCATGGTCAAATATTTAGCCACGGTGTACTGTCGATTTAGGGCCAGATAGTACTGCATTTTGCTCTGTGCTTGTGCTTGTGTTTCCCAATAAGCAATATAGTTTTGTTTGACTGTGTTGTAATTTGGTTTATCCTGATTGATTGGATGTTCTGGTCCTGAGGCTTCAGTGTGTTAGTAGAACAGGTTTGTGAACTCAGCCCCAGGACCAGCTGGATGAGGGGACTCTTTTCTTTGTTCAGCTCTTGGTATTGCAGGGCTTGGTAATGATATGAGAGGGGGTCACTGTATTTTAGATGTTTCCAAAACTTAATTGCTCTTTTTTGAGTTTTTATTATTAGTGGATATTTGCCTAATTCTGCCCTGCATGCATTGTTTGTAGCTTTCCTCTGGACATGTAGGAGAATCTTACAGAACTCTGCGTGCAGGGGTTTCAATGGGATGTTTGTCCCATTTGATGAAATCTTGTTTTGCAAGTGGGCCCCACACCTCGCTGCCATAAAGTGCAATTGGTTCAATGACATATTCAATTAGTTTTAGCCAAATTTTAATAGGTATTTCAATTTGAATTTGCTTTTAATTGCGTAGAATGCCCTGCGTGCTTTCTCTCTCAGTTCATTCACTGCTTCATTAAGGTGTCCAGTTGAGCTTATTTTTAAACCTAAGTAATTGTAGTGTGTGCAGTGCTCTATATATTTTGTACCAATTGAGAACTTTGGTCTAATTCCCTGAGATCTGGATCTTCTCTGGAAAATCATTATTTTAGTCTTTTTGGGGTTTACTGCCAGGGCCCAGGTCTGGCAGTACTGCTCTAGCAGGTCCAGGCTCTGCTGTAGGCCATGTGCTGTGGGTGACAGCAGGCATAGGTCATCGGCGAAGAGTAGGCATTTAACCTCTGAATTATGGAGACTAACACCAGGGGCTGAGGATTTTTCTAGAATAGTGGCCAATTCGTTGATGTAAATATTGAAGAGTGCTGGGCTCAGATTACAACCCTGACGAAGGCCCCGCCCCTGGTTAAAGAATTCTGTTCTTTTCTTGCCAATTTTAATGCTGCACGTATTGCCAGTATACATTGATTTAATTATGTCATATGTTTTACCCCCTACACCACTTTCAATAACTTTGTAGAACAGTCCTGTGTGCCAAATAGAATCAAATGCTTTTTGGAAGTCGATAAAGCAAGCGTATATTTTGGTATTATTTTGGTGGACATGTTTATCTATCAGGGTGTGTAGGGTGTAAATATGATCGGTCGTGCGATGTTTTGGTATAAATCCAATTTGGCTTTTACTCAAGACATTGTGCTTATTAAGGAAGTTTAGAACTCTTACATTTATAATACTACAGAAAACCTTCCCCAGGTTACTGTTCACACAAATGCCTCTGTAATTGTTAGGGTCAAATTTGTCTCCGTTTTTAAAGATTGGGGTTATGAGTCCTTGATTCCAGATGTCAGGGAAATAACCTACACTCAGGATCAAATTAAACAGTTTTAATATAGCCAATTGAAATTTTGCACTAGTGAGTTTGAGCATCTCATTTAGGATGCCATCAGGTCCGCATGTCTTTTTAAATTTGAGAGCCTGAAGTTTCTTATAGAGCTCCTGGTCAGTAATTGGGGAGTCCAGTGGATTTTGATTGTCCTTTATAGCTCTTTCTAATCCGTTCAACTTCTCATGAATTTGGCGTTGTTCTGCGTTTGTGTCAATTTGAACGGTGTTGTAGAGTGTTTTAAAATGGGTTGTCCAAATGTCACCATTTTGTATCGCTTAATTCCTCTTGTTTAGATTTTTTAATTTTTTTCCAATTTTGCCAGAAGTTGTTTGTGTTTATGGACTCCTCAATTAGCGTCAGCTGCTTTCTGTTGTACTGTGCTTTTTTGGTTCTGAGTGTACGTTTATAGAGTTTTAAAGTCTCACAGTAATGAAGGCGTAATTCACCATTATTTGGGTCTCTGTGCTTTTGGTTGGATAGTGTTCTAAGTTTTTTCCTTATAATTTTACAATCTGCATCAAACCAGTTGTCATCTGTGATCTTTTTTGTTTTGTTTTTTATCAATTTCAATTGTGCTTCTTTTGCCGTTTGCCTGAATATATAGTTGATGTTTTGTACTGCTAGATTGATGCCTTCTTTATTGTGAGTGAATGTGGTATCCAGAAAGTTATCTAAGAGTGTTTGGATATTTTGGTTCCAGGTTGCTTTCTGGTATTCTTCTGTGCTGTTTTGGGCCCATCTGTATGAATGTCTGATGTTGTACAGCTTACTGGGCTGTGAATGTGTGGTTGTTTCCATGTCTGTTCTTTTGAGGAACAATGTAATTTGGCTGTGATCAGACAGAGGTGTTAGTGGCTTGACAGTGAATGAGCTGAGAGAGAAGGGGTCAATGTCTGTGATCATATAGTCTACTGTACTGTGGCCAAGAGGTGAGCAGTAGGTGAATCTCCCCAAAGAGTCCCCCGTAACCTACCATTGACAAAGTACAGACCCAAGCTTCTACAGAGCTGTAACAGATCCCTTCCGTTTTTGTTGACGGTGCTGTCACTGTTGTTTCTATTGGGGAGATTAAGACAGTTAGAAACATTATGGCCTGTAATAAAGCTGTCCCCTCGTGTGCTCGTTAGATCAGGTAGTGTTCCTGTGCGCGCATTTGTGTCCCCACAGATGAGCACATTTCCCTGGGCCTGAAATGGCACGTCTCTTCCTCAAGGGTGGGGAAGATCTCCTCTGAGTAATATGGGGGATTCTGAGGGGGATATAAATTGCGCAAAGGAACACATCTTTTTCTGTCAGTACAAGTTCTTTTTTCAGTTTTAACCAAATGTGATATTTGCCAATTTTGAGGGGATCAATTAGATGTTGTAGGTCGGATTTGTACCAAATGATCAGTCCTCCAGAGTCTCTGCCTCTATTGACAGAGCTGTGTTTTTGTGACGGCACAATTACCTCTCTGTAACCTGTGGGACAGTGAGTGACAATGTCAGCCTTACACCATGTCTCCTGCAGAATGATGACGTCAACATCTTTAAGATTTTTGTTGAACTCCAGTGCTAAACTCTTCAGTCCAAAGGTTGATGAGTTTAGGCCCTGAATGTTCCACATGCTAACTGACAGCGATTTCATGTTCCAAAAGAAAGAATAGCAGTCAGAAATACAGTAACTAACTATTAAGTTGTTAAGAGCGAGATAAACAGGATAACAGCCAACATTTTTTCTGTTATATATATAAACATTCCTATTCATTGAACAAGTACATTTTAGTACAATAGGTGTGTGTGTGTGTGTGTGTGTGTGTGTGTGTGTGTGTGTGTGTGTGTGTGTGTGTGTGTGTATATGCGTCCGTGTGTGTTTAGTGCAGTTTAGTGCAGATGTATTGGAGGAGCTGTTTAATCTCACTCAATCCCACAGGGTTCTCCTGTCCTCTGACGACCTCTGCGTAGCTGCGCTGGTCCTGCTGTTGGGCCCTGTGGGGTGGAGGGGGGCCAGGTCTGGGCCGTGGGGCTTCCTCTCTGGTCTGGTAGGGGTGGTGGTCTGGTGCGGGGTAGTAGGCTGGGCCCGGTCCGGTCTGGCTAAGCCGATGGAAGTGGTGATGGTCTGGTGGTGGGTGGGGCCTGTGGGGTGCGCTGGGTCTGGTGTGGCGTTGAAGGGGCCTGGGGCTCCTTGTTGGTGCAGTGGTCTGGTAGGGGTCTCTGGGTGGTCCTCTGTCCAGTGCGGCATGGGGTGTTTGTCTACCAAGTGCCACGTCCTTTAGAGACTTGACAAACATCCCTATTGTCTGCTTCCTCAGGTGGGAGTAGTCGTGCAGATGCTCTGGGGTGATTGTTGTGTGGTGAGCAACGTGTACGTTTGGGAGTAGGCCACACCCTCTGGTGATGTCAGCGTTGACTTTCTGAATGGTACGGTGATGGAAGTCTTTGCGGGGGCAGCAGAGTGGAGATGGTGATGTGGGAGTTGGGGAACCGCTCAGAGGCCCTCTCTGCTACTCTGTTGACCAGCCTGCCTACTCTCTCCTGCTCCTCTCGTAGGTTGTTGGTGCCGGTGTGAATAATAATGTGGCCTGGTGTGCCAAAGTCAGGCTGGGACAGGATGTGGAGTGCATCCTGTGTTTTTGGGCACCATATTTTGCGCACCTTGTGTTGGGGGAAGAGTTTATCTTCTTGGATGAATTTCCCATTTGAGTCAATGAGGATGGCCACCTCAGTGGGTTTTACCAGATTAGTGTGTTTACGGTCTGGGGCTGGAGTACAGGGCCTGTGTACATGGAGGGTGTGTGTGGGGTGTGTCAGGGGGGCCAGAGAGCTTCTCTCTGTCGTAGGGTGTCTCCATGTGAGCCTCCTTGTTGACTGGGTGTGTGGGTAAAGTGTTGTCGGTATGGGGGGGGTTGTGGGTAAAGGTGGGTCGGTGGGGGGTGTTAGGGGTGGTGAGGGGCTGCAGCTTCTCTCTAGGAGTCTCTACAGTCTGTTCTCTGTGTTGCAGCACCCTCTTGATGCCAGACAACTCCTTTGCCATCTCCTCCTTTACCTGCACCAGCTCTCTCCCTCATGGTGGCCTTTACCTCCTCCAGCGCTGTGGTAAGGCTCTCTCTCAGCTCCTGGACAGAGTTCTTCAGCTGGGTCCTGCACTGGTTGATCTGGTCCTGTAGAAGCTCTGTGTCTGGACTGGTGGTGGTGTAGCTGGGGAGCTGCTCCTTCAGCTCAGTAACCCATACCTCTATCACTGCCAGCCTGTCTCTCAACAGGCTGATGGTAGTGGGGTCTTGGCTCTGGTGGTTGTAGGAAGGCAGGGGGGAGGATGGTCCTGCTGTTGGGGTGCCTGAGGTGAGGGGAGAGGTCGGGGTGCTGTCCTTTTTCTTTTTTGTTTTTCCGCTATCTTCGTTAGGGGTGGGGAAGTCCTGCACAACAGAGCTGAGTGCAGCCTCACTGCCCTGGACCATGACAGTGCCGTTCTGATACATATTTACTGTCAGAAACCTGTTTTCCCTGGTCCTTATCGCTGTCCTCAAAAATGTGGATTTGCCTTCCCTTGCAGATGCCTTTCTTCGTGGTATAGCTGAAATGCCTGGTTACAGCTGTATGCCAGGCAGTAGTGTGTTCTGTGTAAAATAACAGGTTTGTAACAGTCCTGTTTTGTGAGCAGTCGGCAAACAAAGTTTCTGGGTTCTCCCTCAGAATTCTGTGTTTAAAATTGATTCTTCCTTTCTCTGATTTGATTTCTGCTGGGTATTCAAAAAAAGCGGGGAAAGTCTCTCAGTTTCTGTCGCTGCTAACGCTGCTAGCGCTGCCTCACTGGCCATGTTGCTATGGTTACCACCAGTAAACAGCTAGAGCTAGATGGAAGCTAACTGGACCGATTTGAATTTGGCTAAGCTACCACGATGAAGATTGGTCTTTTAACTCACTCTCTGTCAATTTTTTCCTCCTTTGTTGATCTTCAGTTGTACAATTTGATTACCTATACATTTTTGCTAATTGAATCGTCAATCCCGCTCTTAACAAACAAAAGTTATAACGAGTCAGGAGCTGTTCCTCTGCATGACTTCTCTTCTCTTCTCTCTCTCTCTCTCTCTCTCTCTCTCTCTCTCTCTCTCTCTCTCTCTCTCTCTCTCTCTCTCTCTCTCTCTCTCTCTCTCTCTCTCTCTCTCTCTCTCTCTCTCTCTCTCTCTCTCTCTCTCTCTCTCTCTCTCTCTCTCTCTCTCTCTCTCTCTCTCTCTCTCTCTCTCTCTCTCTCTCTCTCTCTCTCTCTCTCTCTCTCTCTCTCTCTCTCTCTCTCTCTCTCTCTCTCTCTCTCTCTCTCTCTCTCTCTCTCTCTCTCTCTCTCTCTCTCTCTCTCTCTCTCTCTCTCTCTCTCTCTCTCTCTCTCTCTCTCTCTCTCTCTCTCTCTCTCTCTGTGTGTGTGTGTGTGGCCCACTATTCAAACACCAGTTCACAGTCACAACCTTTAACCAGGCAGCACTGCTCAGCTGAAGCATGTGTGTGTCCTCGTCCATCCATCAATTGCCTGTGCTTTCACTTCAGTGCTACTAAAAGACCCCCCCCCCCCCCATTCCCGTCCCCTCTTCTCCCCCGTCACACCACCCAAGACTGTCTGGCTGAAAGGCCCAACAGCACACCAGCTTTGTCCCTCTGAGAACAAACTGGCCCCTCAAACATGTTCCTGAACAGGGGCCCTTTTCTCTCTAGGTGTTCCTCTGGTCAAAACATGTTTGTCTAAGTCTCTTTGTCTAAGCTGTTGTCTTTTCATGCCGTCTGCCCTCTATGTTGTTAAGGTCCCATTCACATAGAGGACGGAGAGAGAGACAGGAGATGAGAGAGGCAGGTTCAGGTATATGCATCGGAATAGAAGGGAATAGATTGGAAGAGGAGTTTTATTCATTTATTTCTCCTTTATTTAACCAATGAAGTCCCAATGAGATATAACCTTTTTAAGTGAGCCATGAAAACAATAGAATAGCACTGAGCAGAGCATGTTTTCCCACGACAGAGACACAGAGAAACCACTATTATAAGCATAGAGCAGTGAGCCACAACACAGCAATACAACTAGACTGTTGAATATGGACCATGACATCATCAGCATTAAGAAGACAGAGCCTTAACAAGGGAATCAAATAAATCAGCGACACTGGGAGAAGAAATGGATGAGAAAATCTTGTCTCCTACAGAGACACATACCTCACTGGCTGAGTGATTTAGCGGTCCCTGGCCCTGGCAGAGCCCGCCAGATAAAAGACAAGTAGAGAGGGAGAGGGGATGAGACAGGGATGTCCTGTTTGGCTGTATGAAATATGGTAGTAGAGACACTTGTGGAAGTCGTGAGACTATTCCAGTAGGGTGACAGCCTGTCAAATACAGCCTGTCCATACTGTCAAATACAGCCTGTCCATACTGTCAAATACAGCCTGTCCATACTGTCAAATACAGCCTGTCAAATACAGCCTGTCCATACTGTCAAATAAAGCCTGTCCATACTGTCAAATACAGCCTGTCCATACTGTCAAATACAGCCTGTCAAATACAGCCTGTCAAATACAGCCTGTCCATACTGTCAAATACAGCCTGTCAAATACAGCCTGTCAAATACAGCCTGTCAAATACAGCCTGTCCATACTGTCAAATACAGCCTGTCAAATACAGCCTGTCAAATACAGCCTGTCAAATACAGCCTGTCCATACTGTCAAATACAGCCTGTCCATACTGTCAAATACAGCCTGTCCATACTGTCAAATACAGCCTGTCAAATACAGCCTGTCCATACTGTCAAATACAGCCTGTCCATACTGTCAAATACAGCCTGTCCATACTGTCAAATACAGCCTGTCCATACTGTCAAATACAGCCTGTCAAATACAGCCTGTCCATACTGTCAAATACAGCCTGTCCATACTGTCAAATACAGCCTGTCAAATACAGCCTGTCCATACTGTCAAATACAGCCTGTCCATACTGTCAAATACAGCCTGTCCATACTGTCAAATACAGCCTGTCCATACTGTCAAATACAGCCTGTCCATACTGTCAAAAACAGCCCGTCAAATACAGTCTGGAGGACATATGTGGGGAGTCTAATGCAGGAGAGTGTGCACACATTCGCACACACACCATAAACCACTTAGTCATTATGAGGAAATCCATGGTAGAAATGGAGGACATTCTTGTTAGCTCATCTCATACAAGCACACATACAGTAGTGTACACACACACACACACACACAATGGATGAGTAAACTTCAGATGCCCTGTATAGGGTTGCACAATTCTGTGAACTTTCAATAAATTCCCTGGTTTTCCAGAAATCCTGGTTGGAGATACCAGATTTCCTGCTTATTCCCTTTATTTATTGAAAGTTCCTGGAATTTTGCAACTCCTAGCCATGTAACCCGTCCTTCTACTGTTATAAGATTATGTATGTTGTTGTGACATGGTCTGTGTGTTCTGAATTGTGTGTGTAACGAGTGTCAGTGTAATGCGGTGGATCGAAGTCAGGCGCAGGACACAGAACTCGAAGAAACGTACTTTACTGAAAATGAGTAAATAAAACAACACAGAAATACCTTCACACAGGAAGGAACTAACCCGTTCACCAACGACACACAAAACGAAAAACAACCACGCATAAACCACATTGGGAGCCACTGGGTTAAATAGGGAAGGCGTGATTACAATAATGGGCAACAGGTGTGTGACATAGACAACAGGTGCAACATAGAAACATAGACCATAGATCGGCAGTAGCTAGTATTCCGGTGACGACGAACGCCGCAGCCTGCCCGAGCAAGGAGGAGGGGCAGCCTCGGCAGAATCCGTGACATCTTCGCCGCCCGGATGTACTCCAGATTGCAGTGGTCAGTGAAAATGAGAAAAGGGTGGTTAGCCCCCTCAAGCCAATGTCTCTACGCTTTCAGGGCTTGGACCACGGCCTACAGCTCTCGGTCCCCCACATCATAGTTGCGCTCCGCCGGACTGAGCTTCTTAGAAAAGAACGCACAGGGGCGGAGCTTGGGTGGTGTGCCTGAGCGCTGGGAAAGTACAGCACCTATTCCAGCCTCCGACGCGTCCACCTCAACCGTGAAGGCCAAGGAGGGATCCGGATGAGCCAGCACTGGAGCCGAGGTAAACAGGTTCTTCAGATGATTGAACGCCCTGTCCGCCTCAGCTGACCACCGCAGACGCACCGGTCCCCCCTTCAGCAACGAGGTAATGGGAGCCGCTACCTGACCAAAGCCCCGGATAAACCTCCGGTAGTAATTGGCAAACCCCAAAAATTGCTGCACCTCCTTCACTGTGGTTGGAGTCGGCCAATTACGCACGGCCGAAATGCGGTCACTTTCCATTTTCACCCCAGACGCAGACATGTGGTACCCTAGGAAGGAGATGGACTCCTGAAAGAACAGGCCTTTCTCCGCCTTGGCATACAGGTCATGCTTCAACAGTCGTCCAAGTACTTTACGCACCAGGGACACATGCTCGGCCCGTGTAGCGGAGTATATGAGAATGTCATCAATATACACCACTACACCCTGTCCGTGCAGATCCCTGAAAATCTCATCGACAAAGGCTTGGAAGACTGATGGAGCATTCATCAACCCGTATGGCATGACGAGGTACTCATAGTGTCCTGAGGTAGTGCTGAAAGCCGTCTTCCACTTATCTCCCTCCCGAATACGCACCAGATTGTACGCACTCCTGAGATCCAATTTCGTGAAGAAGCGCGCCCCGTGCAGTGATTCCGTCATACATGCTATCAGAGGTAAGGGATAGCTGTACTTGACAGTGATCTGATTAAGCCCACGGTAATCAATGCACGGGCGTAACCCACCAGGTGAAGTGGAATGCCGAATGTATCCCTTTCTCAGAGATTCGGAGACACATGTTTCCATAGCTGCCTTCTCCGCCTGTGACAGAGGATACACGTGACTCCGGGGAAGTGCAGCGCCTACCTGGAGATTTATCGCACAATCCCCCGGACGATGGGGTGGTAATTTAGTCTCCCTCTTCTTACTGAAGGCGAGAGCCAAATCGGCATACTCAGAAGGAATGTGCACTGTGGAGACCTGGTTTGGACTCTCCACCGTAGTAGCCCCCAAGGAAACCCCTACACACCTCCCTGAGCACTGACTGGACCATCCCTTGAGAGCCCTCTGTACCCTCTCCTGGTCTCCCTAAGCGCAGCACCTCCGAGCTCCATGGGGGTAGATTCGGAGGTGCTGGGGGATGGAATGAATGGGCCCTGATCAGAATGTCCGCGGGTCTCCAACAGGTTATCCAGCCTGATGGAGATCTCCACCAGTTGGTCCAGGTTGAAATTGGTATCCCTGCAGGCCAGTTCCCGCCAAACATCCTCCCTTAGGCTGCACCGATAGTGGTCGATCAGGGCCCTCTCATTCCATCCGGCGCTGGCTGCCAACGTCCTGAACTCCAACGCAAAATCCTGGGCGCTCCTCCTCTCCTGTCGTAGGTGGAACAGACGCTCGCCCGCCGCTCTCCCCTCCGGTGGATGATCGAATACCGCCCGGAAGCGGCGGGTGAAATCCTCGTAGCGGACAGATGCAGCGTCAATTCCTCCCCACTCGGCGTTGGCCCACTCGAGCGCCTTCCCCGACAGACAGGAGATGAGGGTGGACACGCTCTCGTATCCCGAGGGCGCCGGGTGAATGGTTGCCAGGTAGAGCTCTACCTGGAGAAGGAAACCCTGACACACGGCTGGTGTACCGTCATATGCCCTCGGGAGCGAGAGCCGAATCCCACTGGGCCCAGGTGGAGAAGGGGTGGACTGTGGTATGGGTGGTAGAGTGGTTGGAGGAGGTGTGGGAAGGCCACCTCTCTCCCAACGGTCCATAGTATTCATCACCCTCTCCATGGCGGTGCCGAGCGCCTGGATGATAGTCTCCTGTCGTTGAAATCGTTCCTACATCGATTCGGACTGACGGGCTGTACCTGCTGACTCCATAGATGATGTGTGGTTCTGTAACGAGTGTCAGTGTAATGCGGTGGATCGAAGTCAGGCGCAGTACACAGAACTCGAAGAAACGTACTTGAGTAAAGAAAACAAGACAGAAATACCTCCACACAGGAAGGAACTAACCCGCTCACCAACGACACACGAAACGAAAAACAACCACGCACAAAACACATTGGGAGCCACTGGGTTAAATAGGGAAGGCGTGATTACAATAATGGGCAACAGGTGTGTGACATAGACAACAGGTGCAACATAGAAACATAGACCATAGATCGGCAGTAGCTAGTATTCCGGTGACGACGAACGCTGCAGCCTGCCCGAGCAAGGAGGAGGGGCAGCCTCGGCAGAATCTGTGACAGTGTGTTCTGAAACACTGACAGAGACGACAGACCAGTTGAGACACGTTAATATTGTTAGTGTGTCTGTGGGTACACTGTTTGATGAGTGTGTGTGTGTGTGTGTGTGTGTGTGTGTGTGTGTGTGTGTGTGTGTGTGTGTGTGTGTGTGTGTGTGTGTGTGTGTGTGTGTGTGTGTGTGTGTGTGTGTGTGTGTGTGTGTGTGTGTGTGTGTGTGTGTGCATGACAGCAATATGCGTGTGTATGCTGGTCGTTCTTCCAGTGTGTGTGGACAGTGAGTGAACCATCATAGCTTGCCTGCAGGAATGCGGCCCCTCCAGCTGAGCCACGCTTGGGCTGCTTTGTGAGGGACACCTGTGCCCTATGCGCCCTCTGGGTCTATTTACCATTGGTCTGTGCCATGTCAAAGTGGATGCTAATTTGGGTGCTAATTTGCTCCCCAAATTGAGTTTTAAAAGGGTAGGAAGCATGAGTTTTTACTCACCAAAGTAACAACAAAGTGTGGTCAAAGACTTAGTAACTTAGTTGTACGATCTAGTTACCTATAAGTACAAACATAGTTGTGTTTTGGGTTATTACATATTTATTACATTATTTACGAATATCTTCTAATCTACCCATAATGCACTATTTCTCAAAGTCATATGGAGAATCTACTCTGTGCTACCGAGTTCGTATGCTAGCTCAGTAGCTAGCTCAAGCTGACTTTTTTAAATTCATTTTTATTCTGTATTTATATAACCTTTATTTAACTAGGCAAGTCAGTTAACAACAAATTATTATTTACAATGACGGCCTACTAACGTTAGTATCCTCATGCTCTTCACTGACTTTGTGGCAGTGTTATCTATTGGGAACCCATTAGCATGGCAGGCTTCTTGCCGTGGGCTCATAACGAAAGGTAAAATCATAGCTGCTTGCTCTAATTGTGTAGTACCTCATCTGTTCTCCTTATTGTTTTGTCAACTTTTCAGCATGTTATCTGTGAAGTAGGCTACAGGAGTTTTGTAACTTTTTCCACCTTGGCTTAGTGCTAGCGCGCTAGCTGACTGACATCTGGAATCTATCTATTTGGGATATTTCTCACTATATAGCTATTGGATTTCTCTCTAAAAATATAATTAAACCAGTAATCATGAGTGCAAGAGATTTGGTTTAATTTTGAAGTTATACATTTTAAGTTATTTTTGTTGGAGTTTCCATTATAGGGAATAGGCTGGCTTGCCGGGTCCTCCATATTACATCACACCCCGGAAAAACATTTTCAGACATTACTTTGGCATTCTTCAGAATGATCGGTTTCATGCAATAACTAGAAAAATAGAAAAGTGAGGTATAACTTTGCATTGGGACTTGATGTGTATACTATCCATATGTTACATGTGGTTATGTTTATGCTACCTAACTTTAAAGTTATTTAAAATTGTAAATTAGTGTTCTAAATGAGTGTTTAGTGTACTTTGTGTTGAAAATAAAAAGTAATGTGCTAAAATTTAACATTTTACTCTGAATCAACAACCATTACTGTTTCCATTCTGCTTTCCTCATCTTTTATTCACCTTTGGTAATGTCTCAAACCTAATGACATTTGGAGGTTAAAAGGGACCCCAGTGCATTCTATTACCTGACTGGCTGCTGTAATAACCTGACTAGTGCTGTAATAAGGGTTGAATGAGGCATGTTCAACCCCCCAGGCTGACACAGTGACCCTAACAACAACACTGACTAACTGACCTTCCTGAATGCAAACAGCCATGCAGGGGACTTCATTTAAATCAATTTGAAGCAACAGGAAAGCCCCTTGAGATCCTCAAGCTGCCTCAAGTGCAGGCCAGACACAAAGCGGCTGTTGGTTGTTCCTCTACCTTTTCTTCCCTTTCATTCTCTTTCATTCTCTTCCTTTCTTCCCACAATGAGGGAATTATTTCCTATCCCCCTCCAGCTCCTGCCAATTACATTTTGATGAAGCTTTTCGTCCTGGTCTAAGCCAACCTGTGACCCCCTCCACGGTTGCAGTGCAATAAGGAGCCAGAGCAGGTGCAGAGCTGCTTTGTTGTCATAACATTTCCATGGAGACCAACTAGACAGGAACTGTTGTCTTCCTATTGCTTTTTGCCTTTCTCTTCTAAACCATCACACACACACACACACACACACACACACACACACACACACACACACACACACACACACACACACACACACACACACACAGATCTCTCAGAGACAGAAGTCTGAGAGGGGCACCTGCAGGACATAGATAAGACAGCAGGGTGCTGGAGCATCCAGTCAAATGACCAATTACACAGTGGGCAGACACCCCCCACCCCCACCCACCCCCCCAAACACACACACACACACTCCGACACACACTCTCCCCCCACACATACACACCACTTTTCCCATTTAACTAAGCGTAGCATATTACCCCTGCCTCACTGACACTGACATGTTTCCAGTCGAGACACTGATTCCTGATTCGCTGGAGAAATATGGCCCACATGGGACGTGACATCACCGTGACCCGCAGGCAGCCCACCTGTCAACAGCGAATCACGCAGGCTCGTTAATGAACAGTTTCCCTTACGGCATGTTGAGCAACGGAAAGATGAAGAGACCAGCTATGGGTCAATAGTTTGGAAAAGATGAGGAGAGGGATAAAAGAGAGAAACAGAGGGATGAGGCAGTCGGTCTATCTGTGTGTCTGTGCTCTTTATTAAAAGAGCCAGTCGGAAAACTGTGCTCAGCCTCTTCACTTAGAAAGAGGGGAAATTTGGGCCATTCTAACAGGAGTTAGAAGGAAACCTGATGTGGATGAGTGCTCTGGACGTTACACAGACCGTGCATGTCCCAAATGGCCCCTGGTCAAAAGTAGTGCACTATATAGGGGATAGGGTGCCATTTGGTACAGCCACTGATTATACACACAGGAGAAAAGCAGACCTTGGAACGGTTATAGTAGTAATAGTATGGCAACACTATTGGCACTGCATCTAAAGGACAGAGGATGGTTACCACATGATCAAATGTCTTATCAAGCTGGATCTAAAGGACAGAGGATGGTTACCACATCATCAAATGTCTTATCAAGCTGCATCTAAAGGACAGAGGATGGTTACCACATCATCAAATGTCTTATCAAGCTGCATCTAAAGGACAGAGGATGGTTACCACATCATCAAATGTCTTATCAAGCTGGATCTAAAGGACAGAGGATGGTTACCACATCATCAAATGTCTTATCAAGCTGGATCTAAAGGACAGAGGATGGTTACCACATTATCAAATGTCTTATCAAGCTGCATCTAAAGGACAGAGGATGGTTACCACATTATCAAATGTCTTATCAAGCTGCATCTAAAGGACAGAGCATGGTTACCACATTATCAAATGTCTACCTAGTCTCTTGTTGAAAGGGGGCTTGGTGAAGCACGAGCGGTTGGCTGGATTCGGTATGTTGTCTTAATCCAGAGCAGAGTAAATCAGTACAGCTGCTCTGTAGTCTCAAACAGTGTCCCACCAACCCTAAAACCCTCAAACACACTCTGTCTGTCTCTGTCCCTCTCTCGCCCTCTCTGTGTGTGTGTCTGTGCGTGTGTGTGCATCTGTGTGTGCGTTTCAATTCCTAACTTGTGTGTGTGAGTGTTTGCATTAGTCTGTATTATTGCAGATGAGTCTATGAAGTGCACACTGACAACCTGCCACTCAGCATCAGCTCCAGACTGCACTATGAGAGACAGCAGTAGGGCCCAAGCTGCAGGGGAGCAGGGCAGAAGAGGAAACCCTATGGTAATGGGAAACACATGTCCCTCCATCTCCCTAGCTTTTTTCAGAGACCGCAGAGAGGGCGTCCATTCAACAGGCGACTGGCGTCCAAAAGGCATCATTTAAAACAGGAGCTCCACGCCACCGCAGTTCCACACACACACACACACACACACACACACACACACACACACACACACACACACACACACACACACACACACACACACACACACACACACACACACACACACACACCACAGTTCCTGCCTCTGGTGAAAGGGACAGTTATGACTACAACACAGTGAGGCATTGAGAAGTAAGAAAGGGGGAGGGGAGGGAGGTGTATAGATAGATAGAAGGGAAAGGGGGGGAGGGGGGGAGAGGGGTGTATAGATAGAAGGGAAAGGGGGAAGGAGAGGGGAGAGGGGTGTATAGATAGAAGGGAAGGGGGAAGGAGAGGGGAGAGGGGGAGAGGGGGTGTATAGATAGAAGGGAAGGGGGAAGGAGAGGGGAGAGGGGAGAGGGGTGTATAGATAGAAGGGAAGGGGGGAAGGAGAGGGGAGAGGGGTGTATAGATAGAAGGGAAGGGGGGAAGGAGAGGGGAGAGGGGTGTATAGATAGAAGGGAAGGGGGAGGGGGAGGAGGAGAGGGGAGGGAGGTGTATAGATAGATAGAAGGGAAGGGGGGAGGAGTGAAAGAGAATCTACTTTGGTACAGATGTACAATTATACTTTTGACTTCTAAAACGAGGGTTTTAATGCCTTGGCAACACTTACCCAATGTACCTGTGGCTGTCTTACATACACTACCTAAGTTAAATGAACTGACTAAGTCGCTCTGGATAAGAGTGTCTGCTAAATGACCAAAATGTAAAAAATGTCCAAATAAATTCAATTGAGAGAGTATAGAGAGAGGGGTAGAAACAGAAACAGCTTCATCTTTAGAGGAAGGAAAGATAAAGAGAGAGAAATAGAGAGAGAGAGAGAGAGAGAGAGAGAGAGAAGGAAAGAGAGATTGAATGATGGTAAGGCAGGGAAGAAAAAGATACAGGCCTCCACCAGCTCACACACAATCTGTTCATACTTTCATATCACCTCTACCTTACCTGTCACCCTAGACCCACTTCAATTTGTTTACCGCCCCAATAGATCCACAGACAATGCAATTGCCATCATACTGCACACTGCCCTATCCCATCTGGACAAGAGGAATACCTACAGTGGGGAGAACAAGTATTTGATACACTGCCGATTTTGCAGGTTTTCCTACTTACAAAGCATGTAGAGGTCTGTAATTTTTATCATAGGTACACTTCAACTGTGAGAGACGGAATCTAAAACAAAAATCCAGAAAATCGCATTGTATGATTTTTAAGTAATTAATTTGCATTTTATTGCATGACATAAGTATTTGATACATAAAAAAAGCAGAACTTAATATTTGGTACAGAAACCTTTGTTTGCAATTACAGAGATCATACGTTTCCTGTAGGTCTTGACCAGGTTTGCACACACTGCAGCAGGGATTTTGGCCCACTCCTCCATACAGACCTTCTCCAGATCCTTCAGGTTTCGGGGGTTGTCGCTGGGCAATACGGACTTTCAGCTCCCTCCAAAGATTTTCTATTGGGTTCAGGTCTGGAGACTGGCTAGGCCACTCCAGGACCTTGAGATGCTTCTTACGGAGCCACTCCTTAGTTGCCCTGGCTGTGTGTTTCGGGTCGTTGTCATGCTGGAAGACCCAGCCACGACCCATCTTCAATGCTCTTACTGAGGGAAGGAGGTTGTTGGCCAAGATCTCGCAATACATGGCCCCATCCATCCTCCCCCTCAATACGGTGCAGTCGTCCTGTCCCCTTTGCAGAAAAGCATCCCCAAAGAATGATGTTTCCACCTCCATGCTTCACGGTTGGGATGGTGTTCTTGGGGTTGTACTCATCCTTCTTCTTCCTCCAAACACGGCGAAGTTGAGTTTAGACCAAAAGCTCTATTTTTGTCTCATCAGACCACATGACCTTCTCCCCATTCCTCCTCTGGATCATCCAGATGGTCATTGGCAAACTTCAGACGGGCCTGGACATGCGCTGGCTTGAGCAGGGGGGACCTTGCGTGCGCTGCAGGATTTTAATCCATGACTGCGTAGTGTGTTACTAATGGTTTTCTTTGAGACTGTGGTCCCAGCTCTCTTCAGGTCATTGACCAGGTCCTGCTGTGTAGTTCTGGGCTGATCCCTCACCTTCCTCATGATCATTGATGCCCCACGAGGTGAGATCTTGCATGGAGCCCCAGACCGAGGGT
Source organism: Coregonus clupeaformis (assembly GCF_020615455.1). NCBI lineage: Eukaryota > Metazoa > Chordata > Actinopteri > Salmoniformes > Salmonidae > Coregonus > Coregonus clupeaformis. Next base: position 21,676,858 of record NC_059226.1, on the reverse strand, counting down.
GATTGACCGTCATCTTGAACTTCTTCCATTTTCTAATAATTGCGCCAACAGTTGTTGCCTTCTCACCAAGCTGCTTGCCTATTGTCCTGTAGCCCATCCCAGCCTTGTGCAGGTCTACAATTTTATCACTGATGTCCCTTACACAGCTCTCTGGTCTTGGCCATTGTGGAGAGGTTGGAGTCTGTTTGATTGAGTGTGTGGACAGGTGTCTTTTATACAGGTAACGAGTTCAAACAGGTGCAATTAATACAGGTAATGAGTGGAGAACAGGAGGGCTTCTTAAAGAAAAACTAACAGGTCTGTGAGAGCCGGAATTCTTACTGGTTGGTAGGTGATCAAATACTTATGTCATGCAATAAAATGCAAATTAATTACTTAAAAATCATACAATGTGATTTTCTGGAGACCTCTACATGCTTTGTAAGTAGGAAAACCTGCAAAATCGGCAGTGTATCAAATACTTGTTCTCCCCACTGTATGTAAGAATGCTGTTCATTGACTATAGCTCAGCATTCAACACCATAGTACCCTCCAAGCTCATCATTAAGCTCAAGGCCCTGGGTCTGAACCCCGCCCTGTGCAACTGGGTCCTGGACTTCCTGACGGGCCGCCCCCAGGTGGTGAAGGTAGGAAACAACATCTCCACTTCCCTGATCCTCAACACTGGGGCCCCACAAGGGTGCGTGCTCAGCCCCCTCCTGTACTCCCTGTTCACCTATGACTGTGTGGCCAAGCATGCCTCCAACTCAATCATCAAGTTGCAGATGACACAACAGTAGTAGGCTTGATTACCAACAATGACGGGACCGCCTACAGGAAGGAGGTGAGGGCTCTGGGAGTGTGGTGCCAGGAAAATAACCTCTCACTCAACATCAACAAAACAAAGGAGATGATCATAGACTTCAGGAAACAGCAGAGGGTGCACCTCCCTATCCACATCGACGGGACCGCAGTGGAGAAGGTGGAAAGATTCAAGTTCCTTGGCGTACACATCACCGACAAACTGAAATGGTCCACCCACGCAGACAGTGTGGTGAAGAAGGCGCAACAGAGCCTCTTCAACCTCAGGAGGCTGAAGAAATGTGGCTTATCACCTAAAACCCACACAAACTTTTACAGATGCACAATTGAGAGCATCCTGTCGGGCTGTATCACCACCTGGTACGGCAGCTGCACCGCCCACAACCGCAGGGCTCTCCAGAGGGTGGTGCGGTCTGCCAAACGCATTACCGGGGGCAAACTACCCGCCCTCCAAGACACCTACAGCACCCGATGTCACAGGAAGGCCAAAAAGATCATTACGGACATCAACCACCCGAGCCACTGCCTGTTCACCCCGCTATCATCCAGAAGGTGAGGTCAGTACAGGTGCATCAAAGCTGGGACCGAGAGAATGAAAAACAGCTTCTATCTCAAGGCCATCAGACTGTTAAATAGCCATCACTAGCACATTAGAGGCTGCTGCTGCCTATTGAAATCACTGGCCACTTTAAGAAATGGGACACTAGTCACTTTAATAATGTTTACATATCTTGCACTACTCATCTCATATGTATATACTGCATTCTATTCTATAATATTCTACTGTATCTTAGTCCATGCCGCTCTGTCATTGCTTGTCCACATATGTATATATTCTTAAATCCCATTCCTTACTTTTTTGTGTATATCGGGTATATGTTGTGTAATTGTTAGATATTACTACACTGTCGGAGCTAGAAGCACAAGCATTTCGCTACATCTGCTAAAAACACGTGTATGTGACAAATAAAATGTGATTTGATTTGATTTGACCCCATCACCCCTGCAGTCAGGGCCGTCTAAACTATAAAGTCTCCCCTTGCACTGATACATAATTGGGCTGGCCTGTTAAGTCTGTCTGTGTGTCTGTGTGTGTATGTCTGTGTTTTGTCCATGTGTTGTGGAGAAGGACCTGGTGCTGTTCTCACTTTAAACCTGTGTTCTCTGCCAACCCTCCTCTTCACATCTATCTCACAGATCAGCTACTGAATACTGAATACACACCCAGGGGAGAGAAGAGGAGAGAGGGAGGAAAGCAGAGAGAAAGAGGAAAGAGGGAGGAAAGAGTAGAGGAGAGAGGGAGGAAGGAAAGAGTAGAGGAGAGTGCTGAAATGGACTTGGGATAGAGGAGAGGATGGAAAATACCTATTCCATTAGTATGGCACGGTGCCTGAAAGTGATTGTGAGTTTAAAGGTTCATTTATATTGGAGAGACATGGGATGACTAAGTACAATCGCTTATATGTGAATTAGAGTTTGGAGCAGTCTGACTGCTTTTATCCGATTCCCCCGGTGAATTGTGGCGTGCCACGGTGACCATCATTAATTGTGTCAGCCATGTTGGGGAAACTCTGAGGAGTCGGGAGCTAGAAATACAATCACCAGATAATCTAATAGAGAAATATATTATTTCTACTGTATGAGTTCAACCAGGCCCCAGCCAGTAAGAAAGACACAGACCTGCTAGGAGAGCTCAGAGCAGCCTCCAGGAACCAGACAGTAAGAAACAGACACAGACCTGCTAGGAGAGCCCAGAGCAGCCTCCCAGATCCAGACAGTAAGAAACAGACACAGACCTGCTAGGAGAGCCCAGAGCAGCCTCCCAGATCCAGACAGTAAGAAACAGACACAGACCTGCTAGGAGAGCCCAGAGCAGCCTCCCAGATCCAGACAGTGTGTGAGTCATTTATAACCAATTACCTTCACGGCATTAAGCCATTTTAAACTGCCACGTCAGGATAATAGCTGCCATGAGACCAATGCTTCCAACTGCACCATCTGTGAGGAATCATAATCCAAACCATTAAAGAAAATATAGCCTTAAAGGTAAAGGAGGGATGGAGGGATGGAGGGAGGGAGGGAGGGAGGAGGGGCATTTTCTTATTTTTCCTTCTGTGGTAAGTTCACACAAAAGAGCTCCTTCTTTATCCTAGGGACGCTGTGCAAATACCTGCGGGATGAAATCAAACCCCTCAGAGAATTATATTAGCGATTTAACCCTGCCAGCCGCCAGGTTGCATATTTCCTCTTTATTTTTATAACGGCGGTGAAAGACTCCATTACTCTGGTTCTCTAAAAGAGACTTAATTTAAATCCCAGAAAGAACCTGAATTCAGGAGGAGGGAGGCAGTTAGGGAGGAAGGGAGTTAGGGAGGGAGTTAGGGAGGAAGGGAGTTAGGGAGGGAGGGAGGGAGGGAGGGAGGGAGGGAGGGAGGGAGGGAGGGAGGGAGGGAGGGAGGGAGGGAGAGGTGGCCAGGTAAAAGAGAAGGTGTGCATGTTGAAGGCTTACTCAAGCTCTGGAATAATAATTTACTTTTCACTCTCCTGGTCTAGCACATGGGGAGAGGAGGAAGGTTGAGGGGGGTGGACACTGCAGTGGGGAGGTTGGGGTAGTTCGAGGATCAGCACACGAGTTTCCACTGAAAAGCCCATAAACCCACACTGAGTCGACGTCTTTAAAAAATGAGGGGGATTTCAGAACCCCCTAACCTCCCTCCCTCTCCTATATTCCTGTCCTAAACTCCCCACCCACCCCTCCAGCCGAGCGTATGCTAAAATCCCAAATGACTAGCAGACTCCACGGACCGCATTTCAACTGTCAGAATGCCTGGACCACGTTGGAGTTCAGGTTCCTCTGACGGAGCGAGTGGTCACGTCTCCCAACCCCCCACCGGGGATTTATAAAACCTAACCTTGAGCTCACCGGCCCCGGTCTGCTCACCAACCTTTTGACCACAACCGTGAGTTTTGGACCGTGAGTTTCTGAGTAAACCACTCTCCACTAGCCAGAAACTAGCTAACAGAAAATAGAAAAACTCCCCCAAAAAACAAACTCCAAAAAATATAAAACTACTGTTGGGCCAACACAGGCCAAACATAAACACAACCTTTTCTCAACTTCTTGCCTCGTTCCATAACTGCTCTTGTTTGGAGCATCTGTCCCTAATCCTCAGAGCAGCACTTCATCTGTGTTTGATTTTAGCATTCGAGCCGAGGGGGAAGAAGGGAGGACTGTTGGCTCCTTTATGGTAGAGAGAGGACTGTTCTCTCCTTTATGGTAGAGAGAGGACTGTTCTCTCCTTTATGGTAGAGAGAGGACTGTTCTCTCCTTTATGGTAGAGAGATGACTGTTCTCTCCTTTATGGTAGAGAGAGGACTGTTCTCTCCTTTATGGTAGAGAGACGACTGTTCTCTCCTTTATGGTAGAGAGAGAGAGGGTCTCCTTTATGGTAGAGAGAGGACTGTTCTCTCCTTTATGGTAGAGAGATGACTGTTCTCTCCTTTATGGTAGAGAGAGAGAGGGTCTCCTTTATGGTAGAGAGAGAGAGGGTCTCCTTTATGGTAGAGAGAGAGAGGGTCTCCTTTATGGTAGAGAGAGGACTGTTCTCTCCTTTATGGTAGAGAGAGAGAGGGTCTCCTTTATGGTAGAAAGAGAGAGGGTCTCCTTTATGGTAGAGAGAGAGATGATCTCCTTTATGGTAGAGAGAGAGATTATCTCCTTTATGGTAGAGAGAGATGGACTCCTTTATGGTAGAGAGAGAGAGGGTCTCCTTTATGGTAAAGAGAGAGGGTCTCCTTTATTGTAGAGAGAGAGGGTCTCTGCCTCAATCCAGACTGATTAAAGGGAGTTTGGATCGATTACACCGGGTGCCCGACCCCGGATAACACACGATGCTCACACAAACACACTGTAGACAGAATCACACAGTCTCAGGCACGACACCGGCCAACATACATTAGACACACAGCGACTAGGGCCATGGTCTCAGGAATGACCCCGGCACACACACACAGAGCCAGGAAGAGGGGAAAGGTGCAAACCGGAGGAGGGCTAGTCCCATTGTTGTCACCTCAAAGCTGGCCAGGATAGGTCTGGCATCCCCGCCCAAAATACCACCACTCCAACTTCTCCCACCCCCAACAATGACTTCTATAAGACCCCCTTCATCCAAGCCACAACTAGACCCATAATCAAACCCAAACCTTCAACCAACCACCGACCCTCACTTCTATAAGACCCCCTTCATCCAAGCCACAACTAGACCCATAATCAAACTCAAACCTTCAACCAACCACCGACCCTCACTTCTATAAGACCCCTTCATCTATCACACTTAGACCAACTAAACCAAACCCCAGCCTGAGACCCCCACCTCCAAAACCCAGACTTAAACCCCCCACCACACACACATACAGCTCTGACAGAGAAGTCTCTCAGCACTGCTGCCTCGGAGGAAGAGGCCTTTAAATAACCTGTGACTTGGTTAAGAAAACACTCAGGTCAGCTCTCCAGGTACAGCCTCTGTCTCTCTGTGTGTGTGTGTGTGTGTGTCTGTGCCCCTGTCTCCGTCTGTGTGTGTGTGTGTGTGTGTGTGTGTGCCCGTCTCCTGTGTGTGTGTGTGTGTGTGTGTGTGTGTGTGCCCCTGTGCCCCTGTCTCCGTCTGTGTGCGTGTGTGTGTGTGTGTGTGTGTGCGTGTGCATATGTGTAGGTAAGATATATGTGTGTGTGCCGAGAGGAGCAGAACATTCCCAGTGACTGCAGACAATTAAGAAATCTAAAATCCTGGCTGTGTTTATTCAGTTCAGTCATGCTGCATCCATACCAAATGACCCTCGCTGATCCCCCTGTCAGCTGAATGGCACATTTACCAGTTCATATATAGTGCAGGCACTACGCATCATTACAGCACTACCCTAGTTAACCCTGTACCAACAATCCCCTAACCCAGCGCGTGTGTGTGTGTGTGTAACAGGAAGCTGACGGGAAACGCAGCTAGCCCAGGTAATCACCATGACGTCGCCATGCAGTTTTTACTGAACAAGCTGGTTGTAATTGAGTCCAATTGTAAAATTCACTGATTGCAACCGGGCCAGAAGGTCCTATTAAAGTCCTTATAATTACCTTTATGGAAAGAGAGAGAGAGAGAGAGAGAGAGAGAGAGAGAGAGAGAGAGAGAGAGAGAGAGAGAGAGAGAGAGAGAGAGAGAGAGAGAGAGAGAGAGAGAGAGAGAGAGAGAGAGAGAGAGAGAGAGAGAG